>NC_068566.1:31728741-32031772 GCF_025698545.1 Gossypium raimondii | reverse complement strand
GGCCAGATTGGAAATTATTCCATTCCCCAAAACGCAGCGCAGTGACGCGGACTGAAATGAGACAATATCAAAATGCAGGGCAAAAATTAAAAAAAATAAAAGGACCGATTTAAAAATCCTGCAAGAGAAGAAGGGCCTTTTGCACAATATACCCAAGTGTTGGAAAACAGCGAATCCTTCCCCGGGTCGGGTCACCGCGCGGGTCGGAGGCTTCTAAACGACCAATACGGCACCGTTTTAGAGCCACTGAAGCAAGCCTTAAACGGTGCCGTTTTATGCACTATTTAAAGGCCACTCATAACCCTAAAATCAGAGCATTTTCCATTCTTCAAACTGACCAAACAAAAAAAAAAACTAAATACCCCCTTCCCTTTTTATTTCAAACCCTAGAATCCCCAGTCGACTCTGATTCAAACAGAATGAACGAGGATTCCGGCGGTGTACCAGCGAAGGTAAACTCCTTCTCTTTTCCTCCCTTTTTCCTTATTGCTATATGTATATAAAAAATAAAAAATGAAAGAACCACACTAAAAACGCAGAGAAAGAAAATAAGAAGAAAAGAACCACCTTCAAAAACTGATCTTTTGTTTTTGATTTCTTTTTTTGATATAGTATGCGTAAAAAAAAATACAAAGGTTCTTCCCTTTCTTTTATAGCCGAGAGAAAAAGAAAGATAATAAAATAAAAATACAATATATCCATTTTCTTTCTATTGTGTTGTTTTCGTCCCATTTGCAGGTGTACGGAGGCGGTGGACGTGGCGTGTACGGAGGAGAAGGCGCACGCGTACGGAGGCTTGTCACGCGCGAAGGGCTTGGCTGCAGCGCCTGGATCTTCTAGGGTTTTCGTGTGTTGTTTAGTGTTTTGGGCTCATTTAGGTTATTGGGTAATTCGGGTTTGGGTTGTTGTGTAATTGGGCTAATGCGTATAATTTGGGATTTTAGTGATTGGGCTTAAAATCTGAATTTGGCCCATTGTAATTGGACTTTATTAGACTATTTAATTTTGATTTTTTCATTTGGTTTATTTCACTAACGGGCCGGGCAAATTGGGCCTATTACAGGAATCATTTGGAAATGAATGTGGGTTTCTCCAAAATGAAAATGACAATGACCTGGATTTAAATTTATATTTTTCAAATTAAATGAACTTTGAAAATGGAAATAATCATTCAGTCATGGTGAACCATTGAATGAAGAAATATTAGATATATTTTCTCATAGATTCTTTTACAGTAAAGTCATCATGATTTTAACTGAAATAGAATTGGGTTGAGAAGATTATTTACTTGGAAATATATTGAAGTTTGTTTCTGGAAAATAGAAAAACAAATATTTGGTTGGATCAAATTATAAAGTATAGGGTTAAAAGTCTAAGAAGCAATTGTAATTAGACCCGATATGGAAGAGGCTCAAAAGCCTCTTATGGAAAAGGGGTGGACGGAAAACCCTAATTAATAAACTAGGGTTATTGCCACCTATACTTCTAGTTTACCTAGGAGTTCATTTTTCTAGTTGAAATAAACTTCTACAATTTAACAAGGGTTCTACATTCTCTACCTATAAATAGATGATATCGATAGGGCTATTGACAGAACTTTAAGATATTGTTACTCTGCCCGAAAATAGAGAGAATTTATTCTTAACCATTAAACTTATTTTCCTAAATAACAATCTATGCCAGGCTCTATTTGAGAAGAGATTTTCATTTTCACACTTAAATAAAGAAAACTATTTATGGTTCTATGTTTGATTCGAATTGTTCGAGCCCACACTTGAAGTAGTTCGTGGTACGAGAATAGTGGAGAAGATCGTTTGGTTGAAAGCTAGGAACGATAAGTATCTTTCTATCCGAAAATATAGGTACAAATTTTGTAACACCCCCTAACCCTAAACTATCGCCGGAAAAGGGTTACGAAGCATTTTCGAACATATCGGATAACTTATAACTAATTCACAAGTAAATAACATACATAACGTACTTTAATCAATACATCACCTAGATACATGCCGCAGTATCAAAAGAAAGGTACATCACTAAAATTTCTCTAAGGTCGGGATTACTTTGGATGCTGGACCGGTTACTGGCTTTCTACTAACTTGCGCACGGAAACAACCATACGCTGAGTATGGGTATACTCAGTGGTATTACCATAATTCAAATTTATAACATTAATCGACAAATTATATACATTTTTATTTTATGTCTACAATTATTCATTAATTATCTCATACTTTAAATCAACTTGATCATTAATAACAATAAGCAATATTTCACTATCTCAATTTCATTGGATTTTTCACATCTCATTCCAATAGTTCATTACAATTCATATACAATTCATTCAATTTATCACTATATTCAATATCAATTCTATTGCAATTTGTACTCACTAATATCATATAAAAATTTACTCTTAATCACATCATGAACTTTGGGTTCATATCTTCAAATCTCATATCTTGATTTCCAATTCACATATCAATTCACAATTTCACTTTCTCATTTCTTTCCATAGCTCAATCAATCACACTTATTCAAAATTTCTCATTTCAATTATTTACCCCTATTAACAAGACTCGAACCTTGACGGATACACGAATTCAACCAAACACACTAGAATATCCAACCTAACACACCCGGAATAATATAAATCCTTCTTAACACACCAGTATATCATATCCTCCCAAACACACCAATAAGGCATTAGATGCCTCTTTGGATAAACCGAAGCATATATTAACAGAATTATCTTCTCGGTCGAACTACAAATCTCCTCATCACATCACAAATCCTATGGCATGCCATTTGTATCCAATCTAGTCCGATAAGTTAATAGGTATTATTTTACTTTTCCAATTTCGAATTTATTTCCAAAACAATTTCAAATATTCAATCAATTCAAAACATATATTATTTCAATTCACAAAGAATTCAATATCATTTAATTCAATATCGATATTCACCTTATTTTTATTTATTAAACATATTATTCAAAATTCAACAATTACTATTAATAAATTCAATACCAATACGTATTTATCATTCAATTCAATCATGATACTTAGCTCAATTTGCTTATCATGTATATTAATTTAAAATTTAACAATTAATAATAAAATTTGAATTATGGTAATACTAACAGGAATTTTCTCGAATCACTCCTTGTCCACTTTCTCCTTTCCTTTCTCGGACAATAACTCTTGCATGGCATTAGCTACGTAATTAAATAATTAAAAATCATTAATACACAATTTCATCAAAATATTTTCATTTATACCTAAACTTTACCTAAATTCTAATTTAATCCCTTATCAATAATAATTTTATTTTCCCAATCTAACTCCATATTCTCTCTTAATTCTTACTATAAACTCATTTTAACTCTTCATTTTCACCATAAACCCTAATTTCAAAATTCTCTCAATTTAGTTCCTATTAATTCAAAACTTATGTTTTATTTTACAAATCAACCTTTTGCTAACTTCTAACTTGAAATTCAATCAAATTTAATCCCTAATTCTTCAATTTATTCAACATAAACAACATCTAAAAGTTTACTAACTTTCAAAATTTCAACTTCAATCAAATAGTATTTTGTTCTAGGATTCCAAAAATATCAAAATTACAAGAAAATTGACTAAATTGACTTACCAATTGAATTTGGAACTTTTGAAACCCCTAAGCCGTGGTTCTCTTTCTTTTTCTTCTTTCTCTTTTTCTTTCTCAAATTTCGTTTTCCTTCTTTGTTTCTTTCTTTCTCATTTCTATTCTTTCTTTTGTTTTATATATATAATAATATAGTATAATATATTAATAATAATATAATATAAAAGATACTTATTAATTAAGTAAATATAATATAATATAATATATATTTTAAATTAAAAATATCTTAGACTTTTCAATGTTATACCGCCTCAACTTTAAGCAATGGCATAATTGCTTCTTTGATCCCTTTAATTTTTTTTAATCTATACTTAAACTTTTATCTCTATTACAGTTTAATCCTTTTTGTACGACCCATTTTGACCCGGGCCCAATAGGCCCAATAACTAAACCTAAGCCCAACTACCCCAAACCCAACAAAGAATTTCAACACCAAATCAAAGAAAAGAAGAAACCCTAGCCACCTAGGTCTTGACCTCCAGTATGCAAGTCACGACCACCTACCCTTCCGACACCACCCACCGCCACCAACTCGCCCACTTGCACATCAATCACCGCAAAATGGAGCAAACACGCAAGAACAACAAAAACGCAAGAGAAATAGTAAAAATAACATGTAACTTAGGCTATAAAAAAGCCAAATGTCTTCATTGTAAAAGGGGGGGTTCTTCTAAAAAAAGGAGGAAATCAAGAACAAAGATTAAAAAGCAATAAAAGGTCACTCTTTTTTATTTTTGTCTCTTTTTTATTTATTTCAAATACAAAATAAAACAAGAAAGGAGGCATTTTACCCTCTTTACCGACGTCGGAGCGATCGGAGGACGAGGAGACCATTTAGCGGAAAAAGGAGACTTTTGGTCTCCCGTGTCAAAGACGCGGCAATGGCAAGGCCATGACCGTGGCCAACAAAGTGACCCATGGCCGGACCTTAGGCCGAGTTTGACCGAAAGAGGGAGGGGAGAGAACTTTTAAGTTTTTTTGAAATAACAAGGCAAATGATTTTTTTCTAGAAAATTGGCTTAATAGGCTTCCAAACGACGTCGTTTTGGGCGACCTTCTCGAGCACCAAACGGCGCCGTTTTGCTCTTGACCCGATTTCAACCCGACCACTTTGAAGGATCCGTGTGTTTTCAACGGAAGGGCTAATTGCACCTTTAGCCCTTCCGCTTTTAAATGGTATTATAATCAAGTCTTTTATCATTTTTAATTTGGCCCTGCGGTTTTTGCGCTTATTCCAATTTGGTCCTGAACGAAATGATGCGCTAAAGTTTAGGAATATTTGCTCAATCAGCCCTCCATTCTTTGGGCGCGTTCTATTTCGATCCACGCCACTCCTTTCTTATTTTATTTGCGATTTTCACCCCAGATTTACTTTTAAGTGCAAATCAGGTCCTTTTTCGTTACTTTGGTTAATTTATTATTAAAATTGACAAATTTGATGTTATTATTATTATTATTATTATTATTATTATATTTTCCTTTATGTATATATATTTACGCTACTATTATACTATTAGTTCCTCCTTATTATTGTTATATTTTTATTTATATTTACTTATTTAAATTTTAAATAAACTTGTCCTATTATATTACTATTATATAACTATTTATATATCTTTGCACCTTATTTTATATATATGTTTTCTATACCTTATATATACATATATATATATATTTATATACATATTCTTAATTTTCATATATATATACGTAATTCTATACTTTTTATATACTCTTTAATTTGTATATATTTACATACTTTCATATATACATGTTTTTATATATTTCTATTATTTTTATAATTCATATATATATCTTTATTTATTTTCTTCATGTATATTTCGCTATTGTTATTTTATCTTGCTTGGTTTGTCTGCTTTGGTATTTTTATATATTAGTCTCATTACTTATTTATATTTTGTTTTGCTCGTGATTATTTTTACTTACATTATCATCATCATTTCATTACACCCATTTTTTAGATTTTAAAAAAGAAATTTTAAAAATATAAGTAATATTCGGTATTTTAGATCTTCGAGAGAATCGAGCCCTAACGTATTGGGTTCCGATTTTCTTCGTTGAATCTAAATAATCGGGATTACTCTTTTAAAAATGATGAAAAGCTTGTTATCGAGAATTCAATACGTTGTGTCCTAACGCATTGGATGTGACACGTTGTTTTCTCGAAACGAGGAGTTTTCGAAATAAATGCAATATTCAATGTTTAATATTTTGAGAAATTGTGCCCTAACGTATTGGGTTGCGATTTCTTCATTTGATTTAAACAATGAATATTCTTTTAAACTTTATTACACGATTTTTTTTAAACTCAAGTTTTAAACGATATCGGGAGTTAAGAAAAGATTGTGTCCTAACTTACTGGGCATGATCCCTTTCCTAAACCCGAGATAATAAAATATTTTTTTAAATAAATAAAATTTTGGCATTCATTCGCGTATCGGAAATTCGAGACATTGTGTCCTAACTTACTGGATATGATGCTTTCTTTTCGATTAACGTGGAATGTGCCCCTTTCCCAAAATTTTCAACTTTTAATACAAGGATCGTATTTTAAATTTCTTTAAAGTTTTCACTTTTCGACATTAAGACATTAAGTAATCAACTAAGGTACCAATTTTGGGCGTATCGAGGGTGCTAATCCTTCCTCGTGCGTAACCGATTCCCGAACCCGTTTTCTAGATTTCGTGGACCGAAACCGTTGTTTTAATAAAATAAAATCATTTATTAAAAACAACATTTTTCGAGGTGATCCAATCACACCTCATAAAAAAAAGAGATTGGTGGCGACTCCCATTTCATTTTTCAAAACCCAAGTCGACCCCGTTTTTTTTCAATCCAGAAAATGGTGTCAACAGCTTGGCGACTCCACTGGGGACTTTAAATAAGAGAGTCAAGCCACGAGTTGATTATTTCTTGTCTTTTTGTCGAAAGTTGAAAATGTGATTTAAATATACGATCCTCTCATTGCATTTCATTTGCTTTGAGTTATAGTTTTCATCTTATTTTGTATTTTAAATTTTTTATGCCTTTCTGCATTGCACTGCATGACTGTTGGTCACACCTTCTTAAGTGGGAGTGAGAAGCTAGTCCTTCGTGAGGTTTTCACCTCCGTGCAGAATAGTGGATCACTTTCGGGATACATCTGTACCTATGTCTTCGTGAGATTTTCATCTCCGTGCAGCCATAGGGAAATGTATTCCCCTGAACCGAACTCGGTCCGCATGAGCCTATAATGGGTGAGGATCGAGGAATCTGTTGGTTCGGGTACCCTTACTTTAGAACCAAACCTCATGTAGTAAACCTTAGGAGCCCACCCTAGGGAGAACCACTTCGAACCCCTAGTATTCACCCGAATAGGGGTTCTATTTATTTTTACTTGCTTGCTTTGTACTAACATATTTTCCTTTTTTGATGATTGCATTGCATTTTTATCATAAAGAGGTGTTGATTCAGGTTCGGTTGTTAAATAAAGAGCTTGTCATAAGGAAATGGGTCTTTTGATAAAGTGGAAAATAATAGGGTTGCCCGAATATGTTCCGAGAAAACACAACAAAAGATAAATGATAGAGGACAACACAACTATTGCTCTGATGCCCGAGGATTCAAGATGACGAAGATTATTCAAGAACCGCTGAACTTTCTTAAAGAGGAGCCAACGAGCATCATGAGGATAAACGAGTAACGAGCCGAGGCCTAGATCAAGCAAAAAGGAGATAAAAGAGAAGTCTCTTTCGAAGAGTTCGTGAGATTCATCTAACACGCGAATGAAGAAAAGGATCGTTGTCTTGGAATATAAGGGCAAGGCCGTATGTATATCCGCTTTATGTAAAGAGATTTGTTTTCTAGTAAAGTTCTTCTAATATAATTGAATCAAAAATCAACGTCTCTTTTTACATTCATGCATTTGCATTACATTACATCATATGCATTAGATTTTCACAAGTGACCCTAATTGAGTAAAATTATTTCAGCTAATCTGGAAAAACCAACATTCTTGCGGTACCCGAACAGGAACAAAAGAACATGGGCCAAAGATTGGAAGAACTTGAACAACTCCAAAGGGGGAGGCAATACCAACTACAAATACATGAGCGGTTAGCTAAGGTCCAACGGGATTGAGTTCTGTGAAGGGGTCAAAAAAATGTTCATATCAATGTCATACATGAAGACAAAAAGGGACCTTGTTAGAATTCCGCCCTTATAAACTTGAGGGTGTTCTAAATAATCAAACTGTAGAAGAGACCCCTATAGTATTTAGAACTTACTTAGAGTAATACTCAAAACAAACTTGTTGCTTTTAGCCTAGAAGCAACAAGAACTCTTTTGTGAAATAGACTCATTTTAATGAAATACATCTTTGCGATCATTTTTTAGCCACTATTCTTTCATTCTTTATGAATAATTATTCTTTCATTCTTTTTCCAAACCATTCATTCATTCGTAATCATATTGTACAAATAATCATTCTTAAATTCATACATTCTTCGTATATTCTCTTGTACCTATAATAGGTCCCCAAATATCAACGACATGAATGACACTGCTATAGACTTAGAATCTCCTTTTGAGCGAGACATGTGTTTAGAGGGATCTCACGACTTTGAAGATGACATAGATCGTAGCTTATCTCCAAACTTGTTGAGGATGGTAGAACAAGAGGATAAACAGATCCTACCTCTCAAGGAATCATTAGAAATTGTGAGCTTGGTGAAGATTAGAATTGACCTGACCACAAAGACGAAGTAAGACCTTGTTGAGTTACCTCTAGAGTTCAAAGATGTCTTTGTATGATCATATCAGGGTATGCCTCGATTCTTATAATAAAACCTGCACAACAGCACGATATTAGAAATTTACAGTATGAACGATGCAATTCTTTGCCGGGGCAATGCCTCTTTCGTTGAGTTAGCATAGCTTTGCCCATTTGAAGTTGAGTTTCCATCCCTTCAAGATGTTGTTGGATTTTATCCTAATTAAAGAGGAAGATCGAAAGTTTTCTGTCGTAGTTGCGTCCCAAAAGGGCTCTATGAAAGAAATCTGGTACCAAAGAAGGTTTCTCACATACAATATGAAAGTGGAAGATCTTATGTGGAAGACTTTACAATCACATTGATTCTGGTCGAAAAGCATGACCAAGACTTGCCTAATCTCATGAGTTCAGACTAAAAAAAAATCAAAAAAATCAAAAAAAATCAAAAAAATAAAAAATAAAAAAAATAAAAAAAATCAAAGTCAAAAAAAGAAAAGAAAAAGAAAAAGAAAAAGGAGAGGTCAAGGCGAAAACCCGCAAAGGGCGCTTTGACCAAAGGTGGATCTGAGTTGAAAACCCGAAAAAGGGCGACTCAAATTTTGAGCAAAATGGGGCATGGACATCACCATTATCGAAGACTTCTAATGGGCATTGCTTCATTTTATTTTGAGAGGCTACTTCATGAATTAAGGTCATCCTATACCGATACAGCATTTCAGAGAGGATGGTATTGAAAAATGCATTGAACTTAAATGATAGCACGATAATTGAGGTCTGAAATCAATTCAGAAGTAGACACCACGTTTTGTCACCGAATTACCTAGAGGTGAACAAGGACTGGCATGAGAAATTACAATTTGCCCTCATTATTTGTCGAACATCTGTACTGGGGCAGCACCTCTCTTTTTGGTTTACAGGATTGAGGTAGTTTTACCTATTAAAATCCCCTCATTGCTTGTTGGAGGGATCCAATAGCGATGTGATCAGTTGGCCTTAGGAAAAGGGTTAAAAGCTATTTATCAGGGTCGAATGTACCATAAATAAATAATATAAGCCCATAATAAACAGGCTCGCCTCAGAGAATTCCACGAGAGAGCTGGATGTTGAAAAAGATTCTTCCTTAATGAAAGGATTCTAAAGGGAAATGAATGACAAACCAGGAATGTCCCTATGTTGTAAAGAAGACTATTTTCAGAGGAGTACTGATCCTGAGTGAGATTGCCAATCCTATAAACTCGGATCCAGTTAAGAAACACTTCGTTTAAAGAAGAAGGAAGGACCAAGGTGAAAACCTGCAAAGGGCATTTTGGGTCAAAAAATGATGATGAAAATGAAAAAAATGAATAATGAAAAAATGAAAAAAAGAAAAAGTAAAAATGGAGAGGCTAAGGGGAAAACCCGCAAAGGGCACCTTAAGCCAAAGGGGATTTGAGTTGAAAACCCGAAGGGCGGCTCATATATTGATCAAAATGGGGCACGAAGTGATCAGATTGGGGCATGTGGTGATTTTGCTATACCTGAAAGGGTAAGGCGACATCTTGGGGCATTGACAGAGTCCTGTAGATCTCCTAAACACATGTCAAACTCAGGAAAGTTTTCAGAAAGTTTGTATAGAGAAGTTCAAGCTGCGATATCTGGGGCACCTAACCTTCATACTATTTATACATTGAATTTGTTGTTGTTGTTGGAATACTTCATTCTTTTTCAAGATACGTGTTCCAATCAATTCCTCTTTTATTCTTGCTACCCTTGATAATTCATTCATTTCGAGCTTGCTCTCAAATCAATTCTATTTCATCCATCGTTATATTCTTTTTTACAAGTATGTTGCATTGGAATGATGATACTTTCACAATGAAAGTTTTGCATATTACTCTAGAAGTTTCTAAATAATATAGGAACCTGAAACAGGACTATTGTTTAGAAAACACCAAGTTTAAAGGGTGAAATATCTAAGAAAGAAGAGTCTAAGTTAAAGACTATCCTTTCAGATTTTGTTGTCCAAACATTGATTGAACAAAATGACAAGATGCCGTGTTGGTGACAAAGCTTCAATGAACAAACAAGCAATGATCATCGAGTGATAAGAAAAGGTCTTCTGGGAGAAGAAAAAATTTCATTGTGCATAGACATTTGGTATGACACCTTGGGAATGGTGTAGGAGACCCAAGAGTTTCACGTTTTGTATCCTTGAATGGCGATAGGAGAAGATTGAGAAAAGCCATATCTTTCTACTCTTGGATTACAGTGGGAGAATGATGGTACACATTTTGCATCCCAGTGGATTGAAGTTTGAAGATCACACTGGGGGGCAATCAAATTAAGTGTTTCTTTGGATAAGCCAGTCGAGTGAGAAGGCGTCGTAGCACGTCAGTCACAAAGCCTTAATAAACTTCGAGTAATGACAACCTAAGCGGGATCATTCTCGGAAAGATAAAATTCTGCATTCATGCAAACACCATTCACACATGTCTAGTTAGGAGCGTTTGATTCATTTTGATCATGCCATCCTAATCACTAGGCATAATTAGGTTCATAAAATAGGTTTATATAGGTCATGTTCCCCAAAGAATAGATCAATGAAGATGGAAGGTTTTAATTTTCTGAGTTGACAGCAAAGCAGATCGAAGAAACCATAGATGGCAATTAAAAAGATTGAAGCTACAACAGCGGATCTTACTTTCCTATCGTTGCAGTGGAACAGATTGAGGCTACAACAGCGGATCTTGCTTCCCCGACAGTTAAAAAGATTGAAGCTACAACAGCGGATCTTACTTTCCTAGTGTTGCAGTGGAACAGATTGAAGCTACAACAGCGGATCTTGCTTCCCCGACAGTTAAAAAGATTGAAGCTACAACAGCAGATCTTATTTTCCTAGTGTTGCAGTGAAACGGATTGAAGCTACAGCAGCAGATCTTGCTTCTCTGGCAATTCAAAAGATCAAAGCCACAACGGCGAATCTTACTTCCCAGGCGATGCAGCGAAATAGATTAAAGCTACGACGGCGAATCTCACTTCCTCGACATTGTAGTTTCAAAGATTGAAGCTACAATAGCGAATCTTACCTTTCAGGCGGTGTAACGGAATAGATTGAAGCTACAACGACGAATCCTGCTTCCCCAACATTGCAATTTAAAAGATTGAGGCTACAACGGCGAATCTTACTTCCCAGGAGATGCAGCGGAACAGATTAAAGCTACGACATCGAATCTCACTTCCCCGACATTGCAATTCAAAAGATCGAAGCCATAACGGTGAATCTTACTTCCCAGGCGATGCAGTGGAATAGATTGAAGCTACGACAGCGAATCTCCCTTCCTCGACATTGCAATTCAAAAGATCGAAGCAACAACGGTGAATCTTACTTCCCAGGTGATACAGCGGAACAGATTGAAGCTACGACAGCGAATCTCACTTCCCCGACATTGCAATTAAAAGATTGAAGCCACAACGGTGAATCCTACTTCCAGACGATGCAACAGAACAGATTAAAGCTACGACGGTGTATCTTGCTTCCTCGACATTGCAGTTTCAAAGATTGAAGCTACAACAGCGAATCTTACCTTTCAGGCGGTGCAGCGGAACAGATTGAAGCTACAACGGCGAATCATGCTTCCCCAACATTGCAATTTAAAAGATTGAGGCCACAACGACGAATCTTACTCCCAGGAGATGCGACAGAACAGATTGAAGCTACGACGGTGAATCTCGTTTCCCCAGCATTGCAATTTAAAAGATTGAAGCTGCAATGGCGAATCTTACTTTCCAAGCGGTGCAACGGAACAGATTGAAGCTAAAACGGCGAATCTTGTTTCCCTGACATTATGGTTAAATAGATTGAGGCCACAACGACGAATCTTACTTTCCCTGGCGGTGTAATGGAATAGATTGAAGCTACGACAGCGAATCTTACTTCCTCGACATTGCAATTAAACATATTGAAGAAGCCAATCCTATCTTCCTGAAGTTGTAGTGAAGCAGATTAAAATGATGGATCTTATCTCTTTGAAGTTGCAGTAGAGCAGATCACATCAGACTTTATTTTCTTAAAGATATAGTAAACCAAGTTGAAGCTACAGGTCTTATCTCAAAGTCTTATCTCCCTAAACAGTAGTGGAGCAGACAGAAGAAATCAATCCTATCTCTCTGACGTTATAGTGGAGCGAATTAAAATGATAGATCATATCTCTCTGAAGTTGCAGCAGAGCAGATCGCGTCGAACCTTATTCCCTTAAAGTTGTGGTTGAAGCTACAAGTCTTATCTCCTTAATGTTGCAGTGGAACAGACTGAAACTATGAATTTCGTCCCCCTGAAGTTGCTGCGAAGAATACTGAAGCTACGAATCAGATTCTGTCACCCTAATCAGTAGTGGAGCAGATCAAAGATGGTGAATCTTATTTTTCCAATACAGTGGAGAAGCAGATTTAAGCCATTAGTCCTATCATCCTAAGCAGTAGTGGAGTAGGTCGAAGATTGCAGATTCTGTCACCCTAATCAGTAGTGGAGCAGATCAAAGATGGTGAATCTTATCTTCCCAATACAGTGGAGAAGCAGATTTAAGCCATTAGTCCTATCACCCTAAGCAGTAGTGGGAGTAGGTCAAGATTGCGATTCTGTCACCCTAATCAGTAGTGGAGCAGATCAAAGATGGTGAATCTTATCTTCCCAATACAGTGGAGAAGCAGATTTAAGCCATTAGTCCTATCACCCTAAGCAGTAGTGGAGTAGGTTGAAGATTGTAGATTCTGTCACCCTAATCAGTAGTGGAACAGATCAAAGATGGTGAATCTTATCTTCCCAATACAGTGGAGAAGCAGATTTAAGCCATTATTCCTATCACCCTAAGCGAGAGTGGAGTAGGTTGAAGATTGCGATTCTCATCACCCTAATCAGTAGTGGAGCAGATCAAAGATGGTGAATCTTATCTTCCGAATATAGTGGAAAAGTAGATTTAAGATATTAGTTCTATCACCCTAAGCAGTAGTGGAGTAGGTTGAAGATTGCAGATTCTGTCCCCCTAAGCAGTAGTGGAGCAGATCAACAATAACGAATCTTACCACGAATCTCATCCCCCTGAAGTTACAGCAGAGTGGAATGAAGTCACAAGTCATATCTCTTTTTGAAGTTGTAGTGGAGTGGATCGAAGCAACAAGGCATGGTGGACTGAAATGAGGCTACTTGAAGAAAAAAGGAACCAAAAAGTCAAGATTTGGCAAGACCGGGCAAAATGGGCCTTTCTTAGTCTTTGCTTTGTTCTCGTTACACGACAACGAGCAAAGAGGGGCAGTTGTACGATCCATTTTGACCCGGGCCCAATAGGCCCAATAACTAAACCTAAGCCCAACTACCCCCAAACCCAACAGCAAATTTCAACACCAAATCAAAGAAAAGAAGAAACCCTAGCCACCTAGGTCTTCACCTCCAGTAAGCAAGTCACGACCACCGCCTTCCCGACACCACCCACCGCCACCAACTCGCCCACTTGCCTCAAATCACCGCAAAATGGAGCAAACACGCAAGAACAACGAAAACGCAAGAGAAATAGTAAAATAACATGTAACTTAGGCTATAAAAAGCCAAATGTCTTCATTGTAAAAGGGGTTCTTCTAAAAAAAAGGAGGAAATCAAGAACAAAGATTAAAAAGCAATAAAAGGTCACTCTTTTTATTTTTGTCTCGTTATTTATTTATTTATTTTATTTATTTCAAATACAAAATAAAACAAGAAAGTAGGCATTTTACCCTCTTTTACCGACGTCGGAGCGATCGGAGGACGAGGAGACCATTCATGGAAAAAATAGAGACTTTTGGTCTCCCACTGTCACAAGACGCAGTAGGCCTTAAGACTTACGGCGACCGGTGGCCGCAAAGTGGCCCATGGCGGACCTTAGGCCGAGTTTGACCGAAAGAGGGAGGGGAGAGAACTTTTAAGTTTTTTTGAAATAACAAGGCAAATGAATTTTTTCTAGAAAATTGGCTTAAATAGGCTTCCAAAACGACGTCGTTTTGGGCCTTTCTCGAGTACCAAAACGGCGCTGCTTTGCTCTTGACCCGATTTCAACCCGACCCTTTGAAGGATCCACAGAAGTTTTCAACGGAAGGGCTAATTGCACCTTTAGCCCTTCCGCTTTTAAATGGTTTTATAATCAAGTCTTTTATCATTTTTAATTTGGCCCTGCGGTTTTTGCGCTTATTCCAATTTGGTCCTGAACGAAATGATGCGCTAAAGTTTAGGAATATTTGCTCAATCAGCCCTCCATTCTTTGGGCGCATTCTATTTCAGTCCCTGGCCACTCCTTTCTTATTTTATTTGCGATTTTCACCCCCAGATTTCTGTTTTAAGTGCAAATCAGTCCTTTTTCGTTACTTTGGTTAATTTATTATTAAAATTGACAAATTTGATGTTATTATTATTATTATTATTATTATTATTATTATATTTTCCCTTTATGTATATATATTTACGCTACTATTATACTATTAGTTCCTCCTTATTATTGTTATATTTTTATTTATATTTACTTATTTAAATTTTAAATAAACTTGTCCTATTATATTACTATTATATAACTATTTATATATCTTTGCACCTTATTTTATATATATGTTTTCTATACCTTATATATACATATATATATATATTTATATACATATTCTTAATTTTCATATATATATACGTAATTCTATACTTTTTATATACTCTTTAATTTGTATATATTTACATACTTTCATATATACATGTTTTTATATATTTCTATTATTTTTATAATTCATATATATATCTTTATTTATTTTCTTCATGTATATTTCGCTATTGTTATTTTATCTTGCTTGGTTTGTCTGCTTGGTATTTTTATATATTAGTCTCATTACTTATTTATATTTTGTTTTGCTCGTGATTATTTTTACTTACATTATCATCATCATTTCATTACACCCATTTTTAGATTTTAAAAAGAAATTTTAAAATATAAGTAATATTCGGTATTTTAGATCTTCGAGAGAATCGAGCCCTAACGTATTGGGTTCCGATTTTCTTCGTTGAATCTAAATAATCGGGATTACTCTTTTAAAAATGATGAAAAGCTTGTTATCGAGAATTCAATACGTTGTGTCCTAACGCATTGGATGTGACACGTTGTTTTCTCGAAACGAGGAGTTTTTGAAACAAATGCAATATTCAATGTTTAATATTTTGAGAAATTGTGCCCTAACGTATTGGGTTGTGATTTCTTCATTTGATTTAAACAATGAATATTCTTTTAAACTTTATTACACGATTTTTTTTAAACTCAAGTTTTAAACGATATCGGGAGTTAAGAAAAGATTGTGTCCTAACTTACTGGGCATGATCCCTTTCCTAAACCCGAGATAATAAAATATTTTTTTAAATAAATAAAATTTTGGCATTCATTCGCGTATCGAAAATTCGAGACATTGTGTCCTAACTTACTGGATATGATGCTTTCTTTCTCGATTAACGTGGAATGTGCCCCCTTTTTCCAAAATTTTCAACTTTTTAATACAAGGATCGTATTTTTAAATTTCTTTAAAGTTTTCAACTTTTCGACATTAAGACATTAAGTAATCAACTAAGGTACCAATTTTGGGCGTATCGAGGGTGCTAATCCTTCCTCGTGGGTAACCGACTCCCGAACCCGTTTTCTAGATTTCGTGGACCGAAACCGTTGTTTTAATAAAATCAAATCATTTATTAAAAACAACCTTTTTCGAGGTGATCCAATCACACCTCATAAAAAAAAGAGATTGGTGGCGACTCCCGTTTCATTTTTCAAAACCCAAGTCGACCCCGTTTTTTTTCAATCCAGAAAATGGTGTCAACACTTTTTTTATAATTAACCTCAATTTAGGCAAATTCACTTAATTAAAACCTAACTAACTACACAACTAACTTCGTAATATTTATAATAAATATTTACGAGTCCGATTTATCGGAACGAAGTCCTAGGAATACATTTTTTTTCAATTCGATCCTTTTTAATCAATTAACCATCGGAACATTAAAATTTCTTAACGAAACTTTAATACTACCCTAATAACACTCCGTAAATATTTATAAAAATATTTACGGCTCAGTTTATAATATCAAGGTCTCGATACCTCGTTTTTGACCCAATTTACCTAATAATTTCTTTTAAATCACAAAATTCACTAAATTTTTGAAATATTTCTAAAATCACGCTTAACTTATAATTATTAACTAATAAATTTTCTAAATTTTTCATCGGATTTAGTGATCTCAAATCACTGTTCTGACACTACTAAAAATTGGGCTGTTACAAATTTAGTCTAGGCTTTATTGCTATAAATATCACAAAATGGGTCGATTTTTAAAATTTTTATTTTTTGTTGTGCTAGAAAATCGTTCTTGAACCAAACTTTTTCTAGCATACTTAACCGTATAGGTTGTCTTCTTATTTATAGAGAGAATATATGGAAGAGTTTAAACTTATTCCATGGTTTGAAAACAACTAAGATGCAAGAGTTCTAGTCCCGTAGGGGCTCATAGTGGCCGATGACTTACTTAGGGGGAAGTAACCCCCTAGTCAGTTGTAGGTGTCTAATTGTGATACATTTTTTCTCTTTATCAACCTTATTTTAAGCTTATCTTAGAGTGAAATTCCTTGTTTTTTAGTGATATTTGACTATTTTTGTATTTAAGTTATATTATATATAGTTAATATAGTTATTTTGTTTTGATTTGTAGTATCTTAAAATTTAGTTTATACTAAAAGCTTAATTAGAGTGTTCCTGTGCAAGAAGGGAGTTGGCCTAAAAAGATCAACATGGGAGCTAATCAGTAGCTAAAGTCATGATGTGGTTGAGGCTAAGTCACGACGTGGCTAGTGAAGAGGAACTAGGAAGTGGCAATTCAATGGTTTATGCAACGACATGGCTAAGGCTAAGTTGTGACATTTTAAAGCTTGATGACCTAAGAAGAGCAACATAGAGGCCAATTTCACGATGTTGTATGCTTGAAATCGTGACTTTGCTAAGCCAATCACCTAATCATTGACGATTACTTAGGGGAACAAAGAGGAATTTTTAGGCTGAAGGTGCATTATTGTGTGCATTTGCGAACTTTGTGTTTACTTTGTAATTTTTACAAGTTCTAGTAGATTTTAAGTGTTTTCATTTAATTTTGTCTTTGAACTCTCAAATGATGCTAGAGAATTCAAGTAAATAAATGGACGAGCTAGGCTTTTTGGATTAGCTTGTGAAAGAGTTTCTACAAAATTGGCTAAGCTCTTTTTTGTACTTTAGATTTTAGTTCTTGCTTTTACTTGATAAATCATTATGTATGTTGATGATCTTGTCTTAGCTTACTTATTCATGGTTGGGTAAATTGTTGAAGTGATTGATTATTAAGTTTAATGATTATGTGAAATTAGTTATTATGTTAAAGTGATGAAATACATTATTTATTGTATTGATTGATGAGCTCAAATTGCCTTTGATTGACAACATTGGGTAAAATCTTAGTCTAGAGAAAATGGAGATTGACTTTAGCTTAGCCAAATCAATTAACCTCACTAAGCACTGACCAATCAGGAAACCCAATCTGTGCTAAGGCCAAAATGTGAGAGCGGAGGTTCTAGTATTGAATTCTAGAGTTCGAGGCGAGTTAAGAGACCATGATGACCTACAATTAGTAATAATTTGTTGAGTCAATTTAGCATTTTTTTTCCCATAATCAATAGATGGATCAATCGATCACTATCCAAACTTGTTGGTGGTAGTATTAATTAAGAGTGTAGTTTTTAGCATTAGAGTTGTTTAACTGCTTAGGTTAGGTGTTAATGAAAATGTTTTTCGGTTATGTTCGATAATTCTTAATTCGACTAGATTGCTACTTTACTTTTCTAGTAAAGGATTTAACTATATTTCTCCCAGAGGATAAGATCCTCAAAATACTTTCGAAGAGTATTTCATTGTAATAAAACTATACAATTACTTGACTTAGTATGCTTGCGAATAAATCTCAACTTTTAACTTTTACATAAATTTTATACACACAAATAAAGAATGACCAACCACCCTTTGAATTTAATAAAAACATCATGCCCAAAACACTTTAATTGAATTCCAGAATTATATAATTAATTAGTTTGATTAATTAAATTAGACTTAATTTCTATAATTAAATATTTTACATGATCTAATTCTAATTTTGTTAAAATAAAAAATAACTTTATCGTATTAGAATATATGTAAATTTTACTTAATTATAAATTGTTTCAACTCCAAAATAATTAACAGTGATAATCTATTAATTTAATTATCCACTTTGGACTCAATTATTTAATTTATTTTCAATCAAATGATAATCTAAAGTAATTAAATTAATCCTTAGATCATCTCTTCCAATGTCAAAAAATGTTATTACTTCAATAAATAATTTTCTGCAATTTATTTCTCATTTTCATTTCTCATTCTTCACGGTTTGACATGTATATCGTTATAAAGTTATAATGAACTATGATTGATTTGACATATACAATGTGGATTGAATAATATGTAATTAATTTGGACTTTTCATCTATTAATTATGTAGTTATTAAATCATTCATCAAATCACTAAAAGGTATCGTAGTAGTACTCCTAATTATATATATAATTATGAAAGGTATATTTGAAAAGATTTTATCCAATGATCCTGTCATTTGTGTATTACCTTTGTAGGGTATTAATGTTTCCTTAAGATCATATCCATTCACCTAATTTGTTCACTTTTATCTCAATATTTCATTGATTCTCCTATAATGAAAATGATTATCACTTCAAAAGTAATGACTAAATCATTTGTCTGAGAAAATGACCCATGGTCATGTTTCATTTTCATAAATTGTACAATACCATTAAGAGGATATCATTAATTCTTTATATGAGTTATGTAACACCCTATACCCGACCTGATCATCAAGTTCTGGTACTAAATGAAACAAAGACCCATTTAACTTAAAGAGATTTTGAATTCTATTCATATTACATTCTTAAACGTTCAATTTGCACATTTAACTATATTAAGAAATATAACATTTGAAAATTTTAGCTTTACTGTCTTAGCAATATGTACAATTTTAAAATTTGAAATTTATGCTTTTACATTCGACTTAACCCCCAAGGTGTGGCCTCAAAGCGATCCCCCCTTAAACGCATGTATGACTTCCACGCCTAACCCACAATTCTGGCGGCGTCTAGCTTGGTCCCTCCACTTGATGTCCCAGTCACACTTTTGTTCTGCAAACAGGCAGTAGGCGCATAAGTTCAAATGAACTTAGTGATATACTGAAAACGGTGCTATAGCAAAAATTTAGAATCTTAAGAAACAAATTTTTAATAAGAGATTTTAAACTCCCTATCTATCCTTTGCCTTTTCGCAAATTTCACCGGAGTGGTCAACACTTGCCCTTTTTTCGTGGCTCATCTCCAGTGAACTTATTCTCTATCAGGGACGTTAATGTGACCTTTACGAAGCATTCTTGTATGGTTTTCGCTCGATTCTACCTCATATCAAATTTCTTTATATTTTGATGAGTTTACTCTCTTACAATCAACCATGGACTTGGAAAGAATTTATGGTCCTCACCTTGATTCGTTCATCCTGTACTAGATCAACCTTAAGAATTTTTCTCTGTAACGCTCTTTTCAGTCCAAACTCACACTTCCAAACATGATGATAAGCTAACTAATTAGACGCCCCATCCTCCTAGCAGATTCGTAATTTCCAAATAGCCCTAAGTTGCTAGTTCATCTTGTTCCAATATTCTAGAAATTTTAAATTAGTAGATAGTTCTTGACGAACCATATCCTCTACTGCTTCCCGATGGATTGTTTATCCAAGGTAGCCATTGGCGACCGTCTTCTTCTGTTAACCCCTGAGGTTTGTCCCGTTTCTGGCAAACCTTTACCCGCAGACCTTTAAACTTAGGTTCCGCTTAATCATTCCACTATCACACCCACTTTTGGTTTACTCACTAAAGATTCGTGCACTCATACCTTTACGTAGTTATCCCTCGTCTACCTTTTGTTAACATTTTCAGGTGTTCCTACTCGTCTTTCTTATCTTCATAATTTGGTGAATCCTTGGGCTATCTAGTTTTCCCGCGTTCTCAAACACACCGTACTCATCTGTTCACGTTACTCTTCGAGTGCGTCATACTCTAACCTCTCTTACCCTGTCTTGTCACCTTCCTAGTAAAAAAATTTTAACGGACTTTACCTGACACCATAGCCGAGCCATGGTCTTACACAGTCTGAACCCATGTTTAACCTCATAGCAGACTCTATTGGTTGCCATAGTTGAGTTGTGGTCTTACACCTTGTAACCCCATATTTAACATCCTGTCTGACTCTATTGGTTACCATAGCTAAGCATGGTCTTACACCTTGTAACCCCATGTTTAACATCCTTGCGGACTTTATTGGTTACATTAGCCAAGCTAAGGCCTTACACCTTGAACCTTTTTTGAGGTGTCGCCCCGTAGAACCTATGAATCATCGTCACAGTGTCATCGCATAAAGCCTACAAATCGCTATCACGGTGTTGCTCTATGGAACCTATAAATCGTCGTCACGATGTCACCTCGAAGGACCAATCGATAACTATTGTCACAATTTTATTCTAGCGAGCCAAATGATATCATTCTATAGCACAACTATACTTTCCTATATTCCCTTAGCAATCTGTCGATTCCTCCATTCTGTCGATATTCCTAACTTTATCTACCCTCATCAAGGTAAAATACCTCCGAACTCCACATACACTATATTCATGTATTTCATGCAATTCATCGAGCTAGTGTCTATCACACATGTTTCATCATGCATCTATTCATCAATTCACAACTATATAACACTCAAGAAATATAATTACAAACATATGCATGCTCGGCTTACTTAACCTCCATTATCATGCACAACTATGGTTTAAGACAGAACTCAAAACAACCATGAATGTGGTTTAAAAGAACAACAAAACATCAAAAATCACCTAAAAAGCAGGTGCAAATACTCACATTGCTTCATTTATCCTTGACAGCTTAGCTTGTCCAAACGCTAGAGCCTCATTCGTCCTAACACCTAAGCATGTCAACCATTTATCAGTTAAACAAAAGGTATTCAAACCTTAAAAACCCAGAACCCATAAAATTTTTTGAGAATTCTTACTTCTTTTTTCTCTAAACCAAGAGAATAAGGAGGCTTAAGCTTTCAAATTTATCAAATTCTTGGTTTCCTAAACTTCGAATATCACATTTACCACCTCATGCAGAGCTTTCTCGAACCTCCTCTTCTTCTTCTTCGGACCAACCAAAAATGACTTTATAGATGAGAAGGAGATTATAAACTAGATTCAGGAGAAAGCTTTCCTCCCCACAAGCATATATATAGCCAAAGTTGGCATGGCCTCCTTAGTCCTTTATAGCCAACACTGCTAATCATTATGTCTCCCACTATGGATCCAACCTGTTTCATCCTAACCAAACTAGAATTGAGATCTATCAAATCACAATTCAACCACTAAAATCTTCAAAATGTTTTGGTGGAGCCTGACAGTTTGCCAATCAATTCAGTTTAACCCTAACTTTCCTTAAATTTTGGCTCCATAGAGATATCCAGGTGTTATAAGTTATTCCACTATTTATAAGTGAAGTTACATCATGTATAAGTTAAATACCTAGCGGATCAATATTTTCTTTACTACTTTGAGACGCATATGTATTCAATATATCAAATTATGCAAGCCATGCGTACATAAGACTTCATTTACACAAGATTAAAGTAATTGCACAATGAACGTCAAGAGTGAATTAATTCATAAACAGATTTAGGATAATTCATCTTGGTTTAATCCAATATATTTTCGGTCCAAATAATCACATTTAAATCTCTATCTTAGGAGTCAATTATGTTTTGATAGTCAAAATAAGTTATCTCCTATTTGTACTTATAAACAACATAATAGTCTTAACATGAATCAGTTCCTCACAATGATTCCATAAAGTAAAAACTTAATTTAGATTACTCATTAATATAAGTTATCTTTTATAACAAAACAATATTTATTATGCAACTTATAAACCTTTGGTAATTAATTAGGCGATATTTATTTCTAACAATTTCTTTACATATAAACAATCGAGGACAAATGTACATAGAATAATGAATAACATGTGAAAATTTTATTAATTTATCAGTTCAAATAAATACACTTAATGTGAAAATTACTGCACCAAAAGTACAAAATCCTAACAAACTATACGTCTTCGACATCTATCTTTTAGCTATGGCATAAGTGACACTAACATTATCTCGAAATGCATATACAAACAAGCCCTCTGTAATTTGTTTAAGATTTCACTATTTGGGGCATTGAACTAATATTATGGTCGGCCTAAACAGTTCTATTGAAGACAAACAACAATTAAAGTCAGAGATCGAACAGTCTGTACTTACAAATTTCACTTATTCTTTGCAAGTATGAAATATTTCCATTTGGAGTGAAATTAATATTTTATTTCTTTTGTTTTGAATTGGTGAAATTTGAAAATTTCCAACAACCTCTGTAGCATTTTAAGCTTTTTGTGTGCTTATGCTTTCATTTAGAAATGGAGCCAAGCTCTTAATATTTTTCTCAAGCTTTTGGGGAGTTTCATTTATTGAAGAAATTTCATAACAAAGCTTTATAGTTAAAGTCTTGTGTTATATAGTCAACTCTCTCGATAATAGTCACTCGCTATAATAACATTTTGCTATAACAACTAAGATTATAGTAGAACCGATATTTATATTTTATTTTAACCTTCTATGATATATTTTCACTTATAAAAGCAGCAACCAGAGTTATGAAGTACATTATTTATTAAATTAGTTCTCTATAACAACATATTATTTGTGGAAGAATGCCTCTTATTTTGACCAAAATTTATTTTGGCTTTTCTTCTCCCAGTAAAAATTTATTTTTAGTTTTCCACTCAAACTCTGATTAACCTAGAGTTGTTGTAGTCATATATGCTATGTTTCAGCCTATAAATAGGTTTTAGTTACTTTAGGTTTTACACAACAAAAAATATTTAGATTGAGAGAATTTTGTTCTTTGTTTCGAAGGGTTTTGTTTCTTGTAAGGTTTCAGGTTTTTTGTTTTAATTCTCACAATCTTTTGTACTCTCCTTTATTATAGTGAAATCTCCTTTTGTCGTGGTTTTTTATCCTCTCTAGAGTTTTTCCACGTAAAATTTGCGTGTTCAATCTTTTCAATTCTTATTTTCATCACTTTGTTCATTGTTTAATCAAGTTTATCCCCTACAAATTAGTATCAGATCTAGTTCAATTTTTGCAATCAACTCAATCAGAGATGGCAACGTCAAGTTTCGATATTGAGAAGTTCGACGAAATTGCAAATTTTAGTTTGTGGCAAGTTCGGATGACGACAATACTGGTTCAAAACGGTCTAAAAAAAGGCTGTTACAAGGAAAATGTCCATAGATATAGATCAGTCAGAATGGGGAGAGCTTGATGTGAAAGCTCTATGGAAACACAAAAATATATAGACTTTTTCAGCACTTTTTGAGCTCTAATTCATGCAGTTTCGTAGTAATTTTTTTCGAAATTCACACTTTAATTATAAAATAATTAATTTGCACTTAAATTATTAACATATTGAATTTTAATTATTTTTAGAAAAAAATTCACAAATTTGGTTTATTTTTGACAGTTTTGCACAAAAGATGAACATTGGCTCGGTAGACACCTCGAAAGGCTTCAATCGTTGGAGAAATTTTTGCATCAAGTGAACTGAATATTTTTCTAGCTGAGGATGGTCCAAATGATGATTATTTTATGCACTTTATATTTAATTTTTATCGAGATTTAATTGGGATAAAAATTAATATAAAGCATGAAGGAGAAAATGGTCCAGTGTGCTAAGCATTGAAGACTAATCCAACAAGCAAATTGGCAGCCCAAAACTGTCCAACAAGCTGACGCAATCAGGTGAATTTTGTTGATTTTTATGCTTGCAAAATATCCATCAAATTTTCCTTAAACTCCATTCAAACCCGTCCACTTTTTGTGCCTTTGAAGATTTGCCCCAAGCTAAATTTAGCGAAGTATGAAACATTCAAACTTTGCTCCATGTGTGGCAGCCAAGAAGAGTGTATGGCTGCTAATTATTTGCTATTTTAAGCAGCCACTCCCACCTATAAATACCTTTTTCTCTACTTCATTCAACACACCTTCATTCCCACACACCTCTCTCTCTTTCTCACTTACTTTCTCTTCTTTATTTTTCCCTTTTTTTCTTGTCCATTTCCCTTGCAGATTTTCCTCTTGAAAAGAGCCCTCTTCCACCTTGGGATAGCATCATTCAATTATTTGTGGAGGCCTCAGTTTAAGATAATGAGTAGAGAAGAAGAGGATCGCACTAGTCTAGCTTTGGAGAAATCCTGTATTTCCTTCCTAGTTCCCTTCTCTTTAATTTTCTTATTTATGTTGTGATCATGAATATGAATAATTGTTTTGTTGTTGTTCTTATTCTAATTAAAATGACTTAAATTAATTTGTGTTAGACTGATTGCATTATATCCACTTGAATCATTAAAATCATGTTTATGTTGTTATAGGCATTGGTAAGTTGTTCAATTAAATAAAATCATACCTATGTTATACTTGCATTACAAAATGTAAGGTAGCAAATGGATTCATTATTAAATGCATTGAAATTATAATTAATTGACACAAGATTTAATTGGTGCATGTTTAATCTTCTAAGGTAGTTGAAGGTTAAATTAGCGATGATATTAAACAGTAAATTAGTCTTGCATAACTTGTAAGATTATTGTGATTAAATTGTTTCAATATAGAAATATATTGTTACCTCACTTTATCTTTTATCCGCTTATGAAGATTGATTAATCTTTTATGAGCGATGAGTTAGCAAATTACCAAGTTTTCGTGAAAATATTCGTAACAACATGAACATGAGTTTAGTAATTCTAAGTTAATGAATGTAATTGATCTAACACAATTATGTCATCTTAATTAAAACCATATTTTGAAATCATGCATTGAAATTTTTATTTTATTTTATTTTACTTAGTTAAATTTTAGTTTTTAATCACTTCCTCAAAATCAAAATATTTTTAATCACCAAAGTGTTTGATTTACATTTCATAAATATTTTTCTTGCATAGTTACTGTGGGTACGATAACTTAACATTTACTTGTCACTTTATTACTTGTTGCGATTGTTTACACTTGCACATTTCCATCGTTCCACTCTATCCACTATTCAATTATACCTCACAAATAATGTGTTACAGGAGGTTCTGATGGAGAAAACAATGTCTACGTTGTGGAAGAAACTAGAAGCCTTATATGATGAAATCTATGGCCAACAGGTTAGTATTAAAACAATGTCTATACACGTTTAGAATGGTCGAAGGTGGGACCATTATAACTCATATTAGCGAGTGCGTTACCCTTCTTAATGACTTAAAGAATATGAAAATAGAGATTAGTGACAAGGATCAAGCTATGTTGTTGTGATGCTCTTTGCCCTCTTGTTATAAATCTTTCAAGGGAACTCTGGTTTATGGCAGAGATCATCTCTCGTTCGAGGATGTGAAGGGGAACCTTCTAAGCAAGGATAGAATTGATAATAAGTTAGGCCCAAAGAAAAAATCAGATGGGCAAGCCTCAGTTTTAGTTGTAAGAGGGAGACAACAAACTAGAAAGACATATCAAAACAAGTCTAAAGTAAGGTCCAAATCTAGAAATCATGATAAATATTATGGCTATTGTAAAAAGGCGGGTCATGTTAAGGCAGAATGTTGGAAACATCAAAAGAAAATCAAAAGGATGCCAAAAATAACGAGAAAAACAAAGGAGAAATCTGAAGTTGCTGATGCTAGTGTAGTTGAGGATAAAGGTGATGATTTCTTGTTGGTGTCAACGAGCGAAAGCTCTCATCTTGCTTCCGAATGGATCTTAGATTTAGGGTGCTTCTATCACATGTGTCCCAACAGGGACTGGTTCTCTACATAAATTTCAGTTGAAGATGGAGTTGTGCTAATGGGAATAACTCTCCATGTAAAATATATGAAATTAGAACAATGTAAATTAGGGTATACAATGAAATTATTCAGACACTGTCAGATGTTGGGTACGTTCCTAATTTAAAGAAAAATCTTATCTCACTCAAAATTATGGATTCTAACAGTTGTAGGATAGTCATTGAGTCAAATGGCTTAAAAGTTTCTCATAGGGTTCTTGTTGTAATGAGAGGACAAAAAAGGGTAGTAATGGCTTAACAGTTTCTCGTAGGGTTCTTGTTGTGATGAGAGGACAAAAAAGGGCACTCTACACGTTCTGCAAGGGTCAACGGTTACTAGGGTGGTTGCGATTATCGAAGAAAAGTTGAAATCACCACCATGTCGTGACGAGAATCAACTTGACGTCATGATGACACGACGTGACTCTTTCTCTACTGATTTCGATTCAACCAAACTTTGACACATGCGACTGGGTCATATGAGTGAGAAAGGTATGATAGTCTTGTGCAATAGAGGTCTTCTAAAAGGCACTAGAGTTGGTAAGTTAGGTTTCTGTGACCATTGCATTTTTGAGAAACAAACCCGAGTCAGTTTCAATTTAGTAATACACAAAACAAATGAGACTCTAGATGATATTCATTCTGATTTTTGTGGTCCATCTTCTAACATCTCAAAAGGAGGTAATAAATATTTCCTAGCTTTTATTTATGATCACTCTAGAAAAGTTTAGATTTTTTTTTGAAATAGAAAAGCGAAGTCTTCGAAATCTTCAAACAATGGAAGACACTGTTAGAAAAACAAACTAAAAAAATTTATGAAATGGTTGAGAACAAATAATGGTCTTGATTTCTATTCATCAGAGTTTAATGATTTTTGTGAAAAAGAAGGAATTGAAAAACATCGAATCGTTGTTGGGATTCCATAGCAGAAAGAATGAACAGAACCTTGCTAGAAAAGGCTCAATGCATGTTTTCTAATGTAGGCTCAAGGAAGGATTTTTTTTGCTGAAGCTGTAAACCTGGCAAGTTATTTGGTAAATCGATCTTCTCATCGAGCATTGAACGTTAAAGTTCCAAAGCAGATATGGTCAGGTAATCCTCCCAATTATTAGCAGAGATGTTATGTTTGATGAATCTGTCATGTTTTGATCAGAAAGTGGCACTTGTACTTTTAAAAACACGAAAAATCAAAGTGTTTTAAGCAAGGTGGAGTCAAAAGCCAAAAAAAGGGCGATGTCCTAATGAGAAAATGCCCAATGTCACAATGACACAACGAATAGAATTCTCGTCACGAAAAAGAGTAACATGACATCGCGACAACATGACAAAATTCTTATTCCTGCAAGATTGAAGCTATTTCGGATCTTTTTAGGCCTCCATTCGACCCTTAGGTACCTTCTCCATCTTATTTAACTAATTATAAGTTGGCTCGTGATAGGAAAATGCGAGAAATCCAACCACCACAGAAATATTGTGAAGGAAATCTAGTGGCTTATGTTTTAAGTGTTTTCAGGAGCATTGATTCAACTGATCCTTCATGTTATTATGAGGCAATTCAAGCCTCTGATTTTAGCAAATGTCTTGTCGCAATGGAATAAGAGATGGAACCACTTCAAAAAAATGAGACTTGGAGGCTAGTTAAACCAACCATCAGTAAAAGAATCGTTGATTGCAAATGGGTGTTTAAAAATAAGGAAGGTTCGGGTCCTAACAACACTAGGTACAAGGCAAGACTGGTTTCAAAAGGGCTACAATCAAGTGGATGGAGTTGATTTTCATGATTTTTTCTTTCTCGTTGTGAAACATAAGTCTATTCAGGTGCTTCTAGCCCCTGTTGCATCAATTAATATTAAGTTAGAGCAGTTAGATGTAAAGACTACTTTCCTTCATGGTGTCCTTGAGGAGGACATCTATATACAACAACCAGAAGGCTTTAAAGTTGAAGGTAAAAAAAATCATGTTTGTCTCTTACAAAAGTCTTTGTTCAGTTTGAAGCAGCCTCCTCGGTAGTGGTATAAAAAGTTTGACTCCTTCATGTTGAGTATTGATTTTTCTCGAAATAAGTATGACAATTGTGTTTATCTACAATGTCTTAATGATGATTCTTTTATATATTTGTTGCTTTATGTTGATTATATGTTAATTGCGACTAAGAATCCATCTGATATAGATCGCCTTAAAACTATGTTTAACTCTAAGTTCGAGATAAAGGATTTAGGAGCAATAAAGCAAATTTTGGGGATGGAAATTTTTAGAGAGACATTTTGGGAAATTGTTTTTATCGCAACAAAGGTACATCAAGAAGATCCTCAACCCACTTAGATACGTAGTATACTGTTACTAATATATACTTTTGGCCAAAAGAAGGGAACGGTCCAAGAAAGTCAATACCCCAAACATCGAATAATTTTACCTCAATAATGTTTATTTGAGGCATCTCATTTTTGTTGCTGACATTTCCAACCCTCTGGCATCCATCACAACTTTTTACGTAGGCATACGCATATTTGAATAATGTTGGCCAAAAGAATCAAGCTTGCAATACTTTGGCCATAGTATGTGAACCTCCGAAGTGTTCACCACTTAGAGCTGTGTGACAATGATATAAAAACTTATATACCTCATCTTCTGTCACGCATCTCCTGATCATTTGATCTGTGCATTTTTTGAACAAGTATGACTCTTCCTATAAATAGTACTTCACATCATGTAGAAACTTTTTCTTTTATTGATACGTCTTATCAATCGGTATCAAACCACTAGCTAAATAGTTAGCAAAATCAGCAAACCAATGGGTATTATGGACATGATTTACCTTGAGTATGTGCTCGTCTAGGAATGTCTCCTGGATGGGTGTAAGGAGAGAAGTTTCTTCTTGTAGTTCCAATCTAGATTAGTGATCTGCTACCTGGTTTTCTATCCTTTTTGGATCTTGAATTTCTAGATCAAACTCTTGAAGTAGAAGTACCCATTGGATCAATCTCGGCTTAGCATCTTTCTTGGCAAGTAAGTATTTAATTGTTGAATGATCCATATAGACAGTCACTTTGGTACCTATAAGATAAGATCAAAACTTGTCAAAAATGAAAACAATAGCAAGTAACTCTTTCTCTGTTATCGTATAATTTAGTTGAGCTTCCGTCAGAGACTGACTTGCATAATAGATGGGATGAAAAACCTTGTTCCTTCGCTGGCCCATCATAGCTCCTACCGCGAAGTCACTTGCATCACACATTAACTCAAATGGCAAATCCCAATCCGGTGTGATGATAACTGGTGCCGAAACTAGCCAATTCTTCAGATAATTAAAAGCTTTCAAGCATTCTTCATCAAAGCTGAATGTTGTGTTTTTCTCCAATAATTTGCATAAGGCTTTAGCAATTTTGGAGAAGTCTTTGATAAATCTTTGATAGAATTTGGCAAGTCCCAAAAAGCTCCTAACACCTTTTACAGATATTGGAGATGAAAGGTTCTCAATGACATCTACCTTGGCTTTATCTACTTCTATCCCTTGTCTCGATATTCGATGCCCCAAAATAATACCTTCCTGTACCATGAAATGGTACTTTTTTCCAGTTGAGTACTAGGTTTGCTTCTTCACCTTGTCTTAGTACCTTAGCCAGATTGGCGAAGCAATCATCGTAAGTGTCTCAAAATACTAAAAAATCGTCCATAAAAACTTCTAAATACTTTTCAACCATGTTAGTAACAATAGCCATCACACATATTTGAAATGTAGTAGGTGCATTACATCAACCAAATGGCATGCGTCTAAATACAAATGTACCATGCGGGTATCTGAATATTGTTTTGCGTTGATCCTCCAGTGCTACTGTGATCTGATTGTACCTTGAGTATCCATCTAGAAAATAATAATAGTCTCACCCCGCGAGTCTGTCCAACATTTGATCCAAGAACAGTAAAGGAGAGTGATCTTTCCTAGTCACCTTATGCAATTTTTGGTAATATATGCAAATTCTCCATCATGTAACTGTTCTGGTCGGTATTAACTTGTTGTTTTCGTTCTCTATGACCGTAATACCTCATTTCTTTTGCAAGCACTAGACTGGACTTACCCATGAACTATTTGAGATAGGATAAATTATACTTGCATCTAACCATTTTATGATTTCTTTCTTTAACACGTCCTTCATAATGGGGTTCAATCTTTGTTGTCTATTAATCGTCCCTTTCTCGCCATCTTTTAGGATAATTTTATGCATGCACACGTATGACTAATACCATAGATAACGGTTATGGTCCATCCGATAGCCTTCTTAAATTGTTTTAGCACTATAATAAGTTTCTCTTTATGTTATTTAGTTAGCTGTGCTAAAATAATCATAGGCAAAGTCGAAGCTTTACCTAAATAACCATATTTTAAGTGTGAGAGAAGTACCTTTAGTTCCAATTTAGGCGGCTCATCGATTGATACTTTTGGTTGAACATAATTTTTGCTTTCTAATTTCAAATATTCAAAACGGGATTATGGATTAAACCCCTTCTGGTTAGCTTCTAGCAAAGCTAAGTATTCCTCTCCCTCTTCATCACTTGGTGGGTCTGACATCAAAAACTTGTTCCAATGGGTCCTCAACAGAGTTGAGTTCCCATTCTACAGCTAAATCCTCTAACTCAGATACTGAAAAATAATCATCAAATATGTCAGGAAATCGCATGTACTTAAAAACATTAAAAGTTATCTGATCGTCCTGAACACGGATGGTAAGCTCACCCTTCTCTACATCAATAAGAGTCCTTCCAGTTGCTAGGAAAGGTCTTCCTAGGATGATTGACACCTCTTTATCTACTTCAAAGTCTAAGATAACAAAGTTAGTAAGAAAAATAAATTTGTCTGCACTTACCAATACATCCTCAATTTTTCCTTCTAGATGTGCTAAAGATCAATTTGCTGACTGAAGTGTAATCGTAGTAGGTCTAAATTCACCTATCCCTAACTTTTTAAATATAGACATAGGCATCAAGTTGATGCTTGCACCCAAACACATAGTGTCTTACCATAATAAGTTGCTCCAATGTTGCAAGGTATGGTAAAACATCTAAGGTCCTTCATCTTTGGGGGTAGTTTATCTTGTAAATATGTACTGCATTCCTTCGTTAGAGCTACCATCCCAAAATTTTCAAGCCTTTCTTTCTTAGACAAGATTTCCTTCATGAATTTGACGTAGTTTGGCATCTACTCAAGTGTTTCTACCAACAAAATGTTGATATGAAGTTGCTTGGATACATCTAGGAACTTCTCAAACTGGACTTCTTATTTCTGCTTCTGAAGTCTTTAAGGGTAGGGTGGTGGAGGATTCTTTACTAGAACTAGCTGATTCTTTTTCTGTGGCACTTCTGCATGTAACAAAGTTGTTAGTTTGTTAGAATTGACTGATTTTGAAGTTACCTTATCAGATTTTGCAGATTCTGGTTATGCTGATATTGGAGTTTCAATACTTGGTTGAACTTCTTCTTTATCTCAAGCATCAACCGTCTCTTCTTCAACTTTGACGGTATAGGGCTCTAACTTTTTTCCACTCCTCAATGTCAATGCTTTACCATGCTCTTTCCCTGGATTTCTTGAATTCTTTGTATCACAAGGCAATGTGCCCTATGGTCGAATCTTAAGTTCAGTTGCAATCTGGCCCATTTGGTTTTTAAGGTTTTTCAATTTAGCAGCTTGGCTTTGGATTAAGGAATAATTTTTTGCTATGTATGCCTTCAACAGGTTTTCCAAACCATTGGAAGGTTCAGCTTTAGGTTGTTTTTAAACTTGTTGGGTAAATATAGGTGGTTGTTGATAACTCTTGAAAAAAATTATATTTCATTCCTTTAGACCTAGCTAATTACTTGTACTTAAGTTCATTTTATTGCATTTTTTTGACATTTTAGTTAGCATTTTTAATATGGCATTAGGACTTGGACTGTGGTCGAATTTGGCGCTTTTAATGGCTTGCGGTGGAGGTTTTTTTTGTGTTGGTGTGGTAGGAACAAGTTTTGGAATGAGGAAATAAATGAGTGAAGTTTTGTTAGGGAAAAACGCAGATAGTTTGTTAGCACGGATGCTGCGGCAATGCCGAGAAGACCAAGTCAACATTTTTCGCACAGCAATCCCAGTTCAAATTCAAATTCAAACTTGTACCAAATAAACCCCCTAAAAGAGGAAAAGATAATCACGAGCTGTTAGCCGACTCTAGCCTCATCTATCTATAAAAATCGATGAAGGGGACTTCACAAATGAAGTAGAAAAGGAAAGAGAGATCTTTAGGCGTGAATCAGGGTTTGGCTGCGCAAAGGATAGGAAGTCGAAGGCAATTCTTCTTAGCCATCATACGACGCTGTGCTGTCGAAGCGTGGACTGGGAAAGTGAAAGCTGCTTCCCAAAGTTCTTTCGTTATTTCCATTAGTGTTCTTTCGAATATTGAATTGAAGTAGTTGAACACAATGTCGAATAATACTTTGGTTTGGAATTTTATTTTCCAGCCCATGAGCTAAATCTCTTAGGGTTGGGATTACTTTCAACGAAACCTTAATTGTTTTATGAATGTCGTATATATCTAATTTACTTTACTATTTCATTTGATTGTTCTTATTTCTTAAATAAAATGCAACGATCTCTAGACATAGAAGGTTATTCACATGCTATAAATTGATTCTAATTTCTAAATGATTGGGTTGGTTAGATTAAAATTAAATGGAATGAGCAAGTATTCGATCGACACTTGTAGCTGACTCTAGACATAGAGTCACGATCATACAGAAGGAACCCATGCAAGATATCTAAAAAGCCTCTAGACATGGGCAAGGTAACTTGAGGTTTTGTCCTCGCGAGAGGTAGGCCATTTTAGATCTCTTCTATGCAATATAGTAGATACAATTTTGCCAAGGCATTATTGACAGTGAGGGTCGATTCTGGGTAATCCCGACCTTCCGAATCAACATCACTCTATTTTTATTCTTTGTTGTAGCATCTTTGCCATAGCATATTTAGTTATTTATTTCTTTATTTACATTCTATTAGGATAACCACTCTCGTTATTTCCATTACATTTCTACTTTCACCTTTTGCCATAACATTTCCAATTATTCATTAGTTCCACGTATCGCTTACATCATTATTCCACTAATTGCCACTACACATTTATCATTGACTTTGGCATAGCATTAATCATATTTTATTATAATAACTTGACCACTTTTGTGCCTCAATCCGATCCTTGTGGCAACAATATTCACTCATTACTTTATTATTTGAACTGACGTGTATACTTGCACAAATTGCATATCATTTTACACACGACAAGTTTTTGGAGGACATTCTAGAGGGATGAAAATAGCTGCCAAGGTACTCCAGTCAGGATTCTATTGGCCAAGTTTATTTAAAGATGTTCATGAATTTTATAATTCATGTGACCGTTGTCAGAGAACAGGAAACGTGTCTAGGAGACAGGAAATGTCGTTGCAAAGTATATTGGAGATTGAACTATTTGATGTATAGGGAATAGACTTTATGGGTCCATTTCCACAATTCGTGGGCAAGCTATACATACTTTTAGTAGTAGAATATGTTTCTAAGTGGGTAGAAGCAGTAGCCCTAGCCTCTAATGATGCTAAGTCGGTATTGAAATTTTTGCATAAGAACATTTTCACACAATTTGGTATACCAAGAGCCATTATCAATGACGAGGGATCCCATTTTGATTGCAAATTGATGGCCAATGCCTTGCGCAGGTATAGGGTGAAACATAGAATTGCCACGGCATATCACCCTTAGACAAATGGCCAAGCTGAAATTTCTAATAGAGAAATTAAACAAATTCTGGAAAAAATGGTAAATCCATCTTGAAAGGACTGGTCTACTAGATTGGATGAAGCTTTATGGGCATACCAAACTGTATTTAAAATACCACTAGGGATGTCACCTTTGAAACTTGTTTAGGGTAAGCCATGTCATTTACCTATTGATCTTGAGCATAAAACATTTTGGGCGATTAAGAAGCAGAACACGGATTGGGTTGTTGCTGGTGGCAAGAGATTGCTAGAATTGAATGGGATGGAAGAGTTTTGAACACAAACATATAGGGATGCTTATTTGTATAAGTAATAGACCAACCAATGTCATGATGCTAGAATTTTACCAAGGCCATTTAAACCTGGACAGTAGGTATTATTGTTCAATTTAAGGCTCAAATTATTTCCTGGCAAGTTAAAATCTCAATGGTCAGGACCTTTTAAAGTAATTTAAGTGTATCCACATGGTGTTGTTGTTAAAGACCTAATAACATGGGCTACATTCAACGTTAATGGACAACGCTTGAAGCATTACTAGGGTGCTCCTATAGAGTGTGACAAGCAAAGCGTTAGCCTTCGTGATGTTTGAATTTTTGTTTTCGTTAATAAGTAGTTTTTCCGTTTTATTTCCCGTTTTTATTTTTATTTTAATTCTCTTTATTTTTAATAAAATTTTATTTTTGTTTTTATTATTATGAACATGAGTAGAATAAAAAAAAAGCAAGATTTATCAGTGTATACAGAGCAACAATTGTCGCAGCATTACAAAGAAGCGTTATGCCGTGACAAACTGAATTATGAGGTGTTATTAAAAGAGTTGACTGGTTAGAAAATTCCAAAGGAAAGATTTTTAGGCAATGTATTTAGTGAATATTAGGAAACCCAAAGTATGAGGCCCACAATGTGGGGCTTTATTATTTCATTTTCCCCCCAAAAGTCTTGTTAGTTTTTAACTTTTCCTCTATGTCATAAACTTTCTCCCTCATGTTTCCCATTCCCTAAAAACTGCCATCATTATCCTTTTTTTTATTTCTTCAATTGGTTCATGTTTCCCATTTGTCACAAAGTTCACATTTTTATAGTTCTCTCGTCTTCAACCTCTCTCCTATTAATTTTTTTACTCCATTATTTTCCCTTTTCTGTTTCCCTAACCTTTTCTTCATGGCTAGTGAGAGTACTTCTAAAGCAGCAGAATCTTTGCGTGCTGGCACCCCGCAACCAAAGATTTTCTTCAATGCTGCTGCAGCCACAAGGAATTCCACTAATATTCTAAAGCGGTCATTTTGTTTTGAACAGGGATTTTTGCCGAAGGATGAACCAAACATGGGGTACTATGAATCGATATCATCGATTGTGAAAAAGCACAACTGAAGTAGATTTGGTCTACACCTAGGGGATATGTTGGGTAAAGTGATTAGAGAGTTTTACGCTCATGTAAATTCCCTAGATTCTCCCTTCATTTATGTGTTGGGTAAATTTGTGCCATTCGACGAAGACTATACTAATGCGCAGTTTGGCATCGAGGAGGTTAGAGATAAGCATTTTAAATTTGCTGAGAATATTACACATGAAGGGTTGGTAAGAGTATTAGAGGATTTATGCATTGAAGGAACACAGTGGATTATTTTAAGCCAAGAGTGTTACACGGTTGAAAGAGTTGCATTAAAACCAATTGGGAAGGTGTTGTACCATTTTTTAAGGAGTCGTCTTATGCCGTCTACGCATAACATGACTGTTTCAAAAGAAAGAAAGTTGTTGTTGCATTCTGTTCTACAAGGAAGACAGATAAATATAGGGAATATTATCTTTCAAGAGGTCCATTGGTGTACTAATAAGAGTGCCGGGAGTTTGAATTTTCCTTACCTTATTTCTACCCAATGTAAGACAACAAATGTACATTTAGATGATGCTGAGGATGTTACCCTCAATAAAGGTGGGATAATGCGAACAATTTTTACCAAACTACGAGAAACCGAATTTATCGTAGCTTCCCAGCACATTCAAGCTTCCCCTACCACAAGTATTCCCATAGTAACATCTCTCACCTCTCATGACCAGAAAATCTTGACTTCCCTAAAATAGTTAGAATAGAGGTTGTCTCTATTTGAGGTGCAACAATACCAGAAGATTGAAAAGTTGGAACAAAGCAATGGATGCTAGGCTAGATACTGGTCGTATGTGAAGGATAGGGATTTGGCATTAAAAAAAATCACTTCAGAAAAAAAATTCAAGACCCATGCCAGAATTTCCTACTTTCCCAACTACTTTGCTCTCGTCTATAAAGTGTAGAAAAGAGCCAGTTCCACCCGCTACTAGAACTGACCTCATGATTGAAAAAGTCACTACAGATAAAGGAAAAGTTGTTGAGGAGGAATTAGAGAAGTCAGCCTCTACCGACCAAGAGAAGAAAGTAGAAGAAGGAAAGGAAGAAACAAGTGTCCCTACCACTACACCAGCTACTACCATTGAAAAAGGTAAAAGTCCTGAACTGACTTCTTCACCCATGTCCATGACTGCACAAGATCAAGTAATCGATCAACTGATCGATGAACTAATGGAGACCAACAAAGAAGGTGACAAAGTCGACCTAAGTAAAAGAAAGATCGATACAAAGTCAGTGCTCGTAAATCCACGAGAAAGAATTGTATAAAGTGCCAATGTTTCAGTCCAATGAGGTTAAGTTTTGTTTTTCTCTTATGCATTGCATTTTTTTTCTTGTTTGTGTGCATATTCATACTTGTTATATACTGTTCATGATTTTACATGTATTGAGGACAATGTATCCCTTAGGTTTGGGGGTGTATTGTGCATCTAGGTTGCATTTTGTATGTTCATTTTGGTATATAGGATATTTTTCCATGGCATAATAACTATTGAAATACTACATTGTCTATAAAAAGTACAGTTTTTCTTTATGATGTTTGGTGATGAGCTTAAAATTTTTTCGATATACATAGAACAGGCAACAATGGATTGGTTGAAGTTAACTTAGGCTAAGTTACTTGGAAATTGATTTCTAAAAATGGGATGTCCTATACTCTATGTTTTTTTTTCGAAATATAGTAAGTATCTTTTTAATGCCCTTAGGGATTTTTTAAACCAAACATTAGTAAATCACCACGTCATTTAGTTTAAATAAATATGCACGCCAATGCTTAGAGTTGCTAAGTAGGTCAGCATCACTTTGTTTGCTCCATCATGCTATTGATTAGAATAGAGGACCTAAGTAAGAGTGTGTGGTATAACTTTAAAGGGCATTCGACTGTAGCAAAGGATTGAGTAGCTAAGGAGATAGTTGTATGCTCCATCCATCTTTTCTAGTTAAAAGCCTTAGCTTCATGAGTGACTTTTAGTTTAAATTGTGACATGATTGAGTACTCATCAATTCGTTTGATGCTCCATCGTGATTGTCAAGTCAATTAATTTTGTGACATGTTAAATCCCTTAATAATAATTTACTTTACTATTTTAAAAAAAATAGAGAAGAATAAATATATGAAAAATAACATATTTTGATATAGACTTAAAGCCAATGACTTTTGTTTAGGTAACAAATGAACTAAGTAAATAAAAAAGATATTTGCTATAGGACGAAAGAGAGAATGCATGGGTACTTAGGAAATTTTTTTTAGGGTGAAATTTTTGCACTACTTTTGCTGAACAAACCTTTGACAATTAATTAATTTTAGGAAAAGAGAAGATTGTTGAGAACGGAGGTATAAATTGTTTTTTAAATAGCTAGGCAGTACGAGAAAGTATATTTTGCCAAGGTAAGATGGGTGTATTCATGCATTTAGATGCAATTAGAAGTAGTAACTCAGGTTTAAGGGTGTTATAACTCTTGAAAAGAGTTATATTTCATGTCTTTAGACCTAGCTAATTGCTTGTACTTAAGTAAATTTTGTTACATTTTTAAGATATTGTGGTTAGCATTTTTAATATGGCATTAGGACTTGGACTGTGGTGGAATTAGGTGCTTTTAATCGCTTGTGATGAAGTTTTTCTATGTTGGTGTGGTAGGAACAGGTTTTGGAATGAGGAAATAAATGAGTGAAGTTTTGTCAGGGCAAAGTGCAGATAGTTTGCCAGCACGGATGTCGTCGCAATGTTAGGAAGACCAAGTCAACATTTTTCGCATAGCAGTCCCAATTCAAATTCAAACTTGTACCAGATAAACCCCCTAAAAGAGGAGAAGATAATCACGAGCTGTTAGTTAACCCTAGCCTAATCTATCTATAAAAACCGATGAAGGGGACCTCATAAATGACGAAGAAAAAGAGAGAGAAAGATCTTTAGGAGTGAATAAGGGTTCGGCTGTGCAAAGGGTAAGAAGCCCAATACAATCCTTCTTAGCCATCATAGGACGTTGCGCTGTCGAAGTGTGGATTAGGCAAGCGAAAGTTGTTTCTTGAAATTATTCCGTTATTTCCATTAGTGTTCTTTTGAAAGACTGAATTGAAGTAGTTGAACGTAATGTCAGATAATACTTTGGTTTGGAATTTTATTTCCCAGCCCATGAGCTAAATCTCTTCAGGTTAGGATTACTTTTGATGAAACTTTAATTGTTTTTATAGATGTTGTATATATCTAATTTACTTTGCTGTTTCATTTGATTGTTCTTATTTATTAAATAAAATGCAATGATCTCTACACATAGAAGGTTGTTCACATGCTATAAACTGATTCTAATTTCGATACAATTAGGTTGGTTGGATTAAAATTAAATAGAATGAGCAAGTATTCAATTGACACTTGTAGTCGACTCTAGACATAGAGTCACGATCATATAAAAGGAACCCATGCAAGATATCTAAAAAGCCTCTAGACACGAGCAATGTAACTTTAGGTTTTGTCCTCGTGAGAGGCAGGCCATTTTAGATCTCTTATGTGCAGTAAAGTAGATACAATTTTTCCAAGGCATTATTGACAGTCGTGGTCGATTCTGGGTAATCCCGACCTTCCGAATCAACATCACTATATCCTTATTCTTTGTCGTAGTATCTTTATCCCAACATATTTAGTTGTTTTTTTCTTTATTTACATTCTATTTGGATAATCACTCTCGTTATTGCCATTACATTTATGCTTTCACTTTTGCCACAGAATTTCTAGTTATTCATTAATTCCACACATTACTTACATCATTACTCCACTAATTGCCACTACATATTTGTCATTGACTTTGCCATAACATTAATCGCATTTTATTAAAATAACCTAGCCACTTTTGTGCGTCAATCCAATCCTCATGAGAATGATTCTCACTCATCACTTTATTATTTGAACTGAAGTGTATACTTGCACAAATCGTATATCATTTTGCACGCGACAGTTGGGTCGGTCTAGGTTGTGCATAAGTGTTACTAAGTCCAGCCCTTTGGTTACTCCAAGAAAAATTAGGGTGGTTTCCCCAAGATGGGTTATAAAAATTGGATTGCAGTCCCTGCCTACCTTAGTTTTGGTTATGGTTCTGGTTACCCATGTAATAAATAGATTATTGGTTTGATGGACATTCTTCAAACAAGTGCCCATCTGCACAATAAACACATGCTACATTTTCGAATTGATTCGATGGCTAAGCTGCAAAATTATTAAACCCATTAGCAGTAAAGTTTTTAAGCATTGAGGGTATCGAGGATACCTGAGATGCAAGTGCAGTGAGAGCATCCACTTCATGTACTCCAGCGACTCATCTTCCTGACGCTGTTCAATTGGTTGGCCATTGATAATTGTTGCTGGCAATCCTTTCGATGATTTCATAAGCCTCGTTATAAGACTTTGAAAAGAGTTTTACTACCATTCTCGCATGAGCATTGAGACCATTGTATAATGTCTCTAGTTGGGATACAATGCGAGATTCCATGATGAGGGCACTTTCGTAACAATTCTTTAAACCTTTCTCATGCCTCATACAAGAACTCGTCATCCATATGTTGGTAGGTAGTGATCTCATTCCACAACTTAACATTCTTGCTAGGTAGGAAATACTTTATAAGAAATCTTTCTTCTAACTCTTGTCATGTGATAATGGAATCTAGTGGCAATAAATTCAACCAGGCTCGAACTCTGTCCCTTAGTGAATATGGGAACAACTTTAATCGTAATGTATCTTTGGTTACTTCGGCTAACTTGAAGGAATCAATCACCTTCATGAACAATCTTAGATGAAGGTGAGGATCTTCAATAGGCATTCCACTAAATTAACCCATTGTTTGAAGCATATGGAACATGACTAGCTTCAGCTCGAATTATTGTGTCTCGATTTTGGGTCTCCTAATACCTAGATTAAGCTTGTGAAACAATGGCATGACATATTGTCTTAAGTCTCCATCTCTATCATCAACAATAAGGATAGGATTTTGAGTATGATTTGTTCTTTTTCCTTGATTCTGATTTTTAAAGTTCATCTCATCGATCCTTCTTTGAACTACTTGTCTTCTTCTTTGTCGAAATGTCCTTTCAATTTTAGGATCTATAAGGAGTAAGTCGATAATTCGATCAATGCTCATAAACACCTAAAATAATCACAAAAAAAATGATTAGATTAGAATTGAATAGAAAAATAAACCAAAATGCAAAATTAACAATTTCACAAATAGTGTCTTTTTAAAATAGTCCCTGACAACGCCGCCAAAAACTTGAAACAACGAAAATGTGAAAGTGTACACAATCATATCAAGTAATAAAGTGACAAGTAAATGTTGAGTTATTGTACCCACAAGGACTGTGAAAGAAAAATATTTATGAAATGTAAATCAAACACTTTGGTGATTAAAAATATTTTGATTTTAATTAAAAATTTTTTGATTTTAAGGAAGCGATTAAAAACTAAAATTTAACTAAGTAAAATAAAATAAAATAAAAATTTCAATGCACGATTTCAAAAGATGGTTTTAATCAAGATGAAATAATTGTGTTAGATCAATTACATTCATTAACTTAGAATTACTAAATTCATGTTCATGTTGTTACGGATATTTTCACGACAACTAGGTAATTTGCTAACTATTGCTCATACGCACTTACTAAATTAACAAATCTCTTGAACATTTTTCAATGCTAATTCAAAAATTAATCAATTTTCATAAGCAAGTATAAGATTAATTGAAGTAACAACATAGTCCTATATTGAAACAATTTAATCACAATAATTTTACAAGTTATGCAAGGCTAATGTACCGCTTAATACCATCGCTAATTTAACCTTCAACTACCTTAGAAGATTAAACATGCATCAATTAAATCTGTGTCAATTAATTAAAATTTCAATATGATTAATAATTAATTCATTTGTTACCTTACAATTATAATGCAAGTATAACATAGGCATGATTTTATTTAATTGAACAAATTACCAAGGCTTAATAACAACACAAACACAATTATCATAATTTAAGTGGACAGAATGATATCAATCTAACGCGAATTAAATTTAAGTCATTTTAATTAAATAAATAATAACAACACAAAAGAATAATGAAACAAGAAAAATGGGAAAACAAAGAAGGGAAAGGAAGAAAGAAAGTGAGTGAGACAGAGAGATGTGTGGAAAGTTGTGGTGTGTGAAATGAGGAAAGGAAGAGGGGTATTTATAGGTGGGAATGGCTACTAAAAATATCAAAAAAATATCAACCACTCCCTCTCCCTTGGTCGGCCATGCATTGAGCAAGTTTGAGTGATTCAAACTTGTTGTTTTTAGCTTGAGCCAAAAAGTAAAATGCATGAAAAGTGGAGCGGTTGAATGGAATTTAGGAGAAGTTCGAGGGTTGTTTTGCAAGTGTAAAAATAAGCTAAAATCAACTGATTGGGTCAACTATATGGACGATTTTGGGCTGCCAATTTTACTTGGTGGATCAATCTTCTTTACTTAGCACAACTAGACCTCATTTCTCCTTCAAACTTTATATTAATTTTTAACCCAGTTAATGTTGGATAAAAATTAAATATTAAGTATGTTTAATAAATATTTTTGGACCGTCCATTACTGGAAAATTAATTAGTCTTGCTTTTGATTCACTTGATACATAAAATTACCCCTAACAGTTTAAGCCTTTCGAGGTGACTGCCGAGCCAATTTTCACCTTTTGTGCAAAACTGTCAAAAATAAACCAAATTTGTGAAATTTTATTATAAAAATAATTAAAATTCAATATGTTAATAATTTAAGTGCAAATTAATTATTTTATAATTAAAGTATGAATTTCGACAAAAATTACTACGAAACTACATGAATTAGAGCTAAAAATGTGCTAAAAAAGTCTATATAATTTTGTGTTTCCAGTAAGTTACATTGGCATGCAGTTAAGTGAATTTTCAAATATTTACGAGTTATGTCTAACATGTGCTTAGAGTTTGGAAGAACTCAAAAGGGTTTAATCGGATATGTTGATTCTGATTATGCAAGAGACCTAGATCGATGAAGGTCTCTCACAAGTTACTTTTTTGCTTTTGGGAATTGTGCCATTAGTTGGAAAGCAACAATTCAAGTTACAATGGCTTTGTTGACTACTGAAGCAGAATATATGGCAATTATAAAAGTAGTAAAAGAAGCAATTTGGTTAAAGAGGCAACTATCGTATATTGTGATAGCCAAAGTGCCATACATCTCACCAAAGATCAAATGCATCACTAGAGAACGAAGCACATAGACATTCGTTATCATTTTGTTTGAGAGGTGATCGTTCAAGAGAATGTTCAAATTCCTAAAGTTGGCACAAAACACAATCCGACCAACATGTTGACAAAGAGCCTTCCAGTTTCAAAGTTCGAGGATTGCTTGGAATTGGTAAGTATTCGACGAAGAATCAGTGAAGCCTGTAATAGGGCTCGACAAGGGAGTTGGTCCAAATACGAGTTAAGGTGGTGATTTGTGGGAGAATGTCTCTTATTTTGACTAAAGTTTATTTTGGCTTTTCTTCTCCCAATTAAACTCTATTTCTAGTTTTCCACTTAAACTTTGATTAACTAGAGTTTTTGTAGTCATATATTCTATGAATTTCTGCCTATAAATAGGCCTTAGTTACTTTTGGTTTTACACAACAAAAAGTATTTAGATTGAGAGAATTTTGTTCTTTGTTTCGAAGGTTTTTTTTCTTGTGGGGCTTCGGGTTTTTCTTTTAATTCTCTCCATCTTTTACACTCTATTTTATTATAGTGAAATCTACTTTGCTCGTGGTTTTTTATCCTCTCTAGAGGAGTTTTTCCACGTAAAATTTGCGTGTTCTATCTTTTCGATTCTTATTTTCTTCACTTTGTTCATTGTTTAATCGGGTTTATCCCCTACATTATCTAATATTTTAAGTAAAATTATAGTTATTTCATATAAGCAAGCCTATTACTTACAATTTGTTAAAGAAAAATGATCTTAATTAAAATATTATTTCAATAAAATGATTAAATTTCACATGAAAAAAGTCTATTAATAATATTTTATTAAATGAAATAAACTTTATTGCTACCTACAATTGATGTTTACTAAATAACACAACAATTAATGGAAGTGTTTGACTATAGTGGTCACTACGGCTTGGCACTACAAAAAACTGTGCAAACATAAACACAAAGAAGACCAAGGTTTGTTTATGCAGTTCACCCCAAACCCGGTCTAAACGTTATGACTGAATCTGGCGATGTCACATTATAACACCCCTTACCCGTATTCGACGCCGGAATAGGGTACGAGGCATTACTAGAAGACATACATTTGCATACGTATTAAACCGAGTTACAAAATTTCATCCGAATTAAAACTTTTAGATTATTAATGTGCTTTTATAATTCTTTACAACATATCCTCGAAATATTATATTCATAACAAATAGGGCCTACGAGACCCGATATTTACTCATGTAATTCAAAGCTTCATTTCCATTTCATTCACTTCACAATTTCTAATGTTCACAATTCAAATCAATTTCTAAATCCAATATATATATATATATTTCAATCATCTAAGAATATAATTCAAGTTACACGAACTTACTGAGCTAAATTGTAGAAATACCAAAATTTAGGGACATTTTGGTAATTTTCTATTTTCCTCAATTTCCACCCAATCTTGATATAAATTAATATTTCATTCAATTTATTAATTTAAATAATAAAATAATTCATTTCATGCAATTTGGTCACTTTTTGACATTTTACCAATTTACCTTAAAATATTACTTTTATTCAATTTAGTCATTGAACCTAAAACATGCAAATTGGTCATTTTAATGAGAACTCATGCTAGTTGAATAATCATTTATTTTCCTCCTCCTCTCCATTCCACATCCTTAATGTATAATATGCTTATATGTAACATTATATATAATTCCACCATTTATTTATATATTAATTCAAAGTTGTCCACTTGAGTCATAGTCACTAAATTATTTATATCTTGAGCTACGGAACTCCAAATTAAGATCTGCTAAATTCTTATGAAACTAGACTCACATATATTCTTGCCATAAGATTTTCAGAATTTTTGGTTCATCCAATAAGTACAGTTTATTCTTTAAAGTTTCCCCTATTTCACTATTTGACAGTTCTGACCCCTCTTCACTAAAAATTAATTATCCATTTGTACAGAATTTAGATAATGTTTCCGTTTGTTTCTATTGAAAATAGAATCACTGAGGATTTTAAACATATAAATTTAAGCCTCTAATTATTTTTATTCAATTTTTTATGATTTTCCAAATTCAGAACAGGGGAACCCGAATTCATTCTGACCTTGTCTCACAAAATTTATTATATCTAATTCCATTACTTACACCGTTTCTTCTATGAGAAACTAGACTTAATAAGATTTAATTCCATATTTTTTTCATCCTCTAATTCGATTCCACAATTTATGGTGATTTTTCAAAGTTAACCTACTGCTGTTTTCCAAAACTGTTTTAGTGCAAGATGCTGATTACTAAGTTTATAACTCCCTAATTCCCTTTCTCTATAATATTTCCCATCATTTTCACTTATTTTCCTTCACTAATATATCAAGAACGTAAGACTTTATTTAAGAAAACTCTACTATAACATCATTTCCATGCTTTTTCAACAATAAAAAACTTAAAAATATATTGAAATCTTGATGTTCTTACCTTGTGCTATTGATTTCAATCTTTAACTTGATTTTCTCTCTCCTCTAGCTTCTATTTCTTGAATCTAACTTGACATTCTATCTCCCCATTGTCTCCTTATTTTTTTTTTCTCTCTTGGAAGCTATGGAAATTCTTTTGATTTCTAGGTGAAAATAGTGAATTTTAGGTGAAAGGACCAAATTGTAAAGAAAGCAAAACTTTCTTTCTTCACTTCTCTTCTAACGTTGGTTGCATGGAAAGATGATAATTTTTTTCATCATCTTTCCTCCCTTTTATATTAATCATTTAATAATAAAATAATACTAAAATCTTAATAAAATATTAATTAAATAAGATTTATCTAATTAATTAATTACAAATATCACAAACATCATCATTACCTTCTAGAATTCTCTCTCTCTATTTGACCATTTTGCCCTTTATAATCTTTTGAAATTTCATCCTTGAGTCATCACTTAATTTGGTAAAATTATAATTTAGTCCCTCAAAATTCTTCACCTTTTCAATTTGGTCTTAATTCATCCATTTTCCTTAGTTTCTAGATTATTCCATCCTTAAAATATTTACACTATTGGTCCTTCAACTTTTTCATATTTAGACTTTAACCCCTCAAATTTTACGTATTTACTCTTGGGCAACAAAACTTTTCTCACTTTTGCAATTTAATCCTTTCTTGAATTAATATGTCATAATATACTTCCCAATGTTGATATAACTCAATATTACCCTTTTTATCACTTTATTTCCTTATTTTACTATATCAAGGATATTATTTTACTTTCTTACTGTAGTAATTTTCGGGGTATTACATCTGCGGAGTCTAGCTCAATGAGTAATTCCACTATATGTAGTCCACTATATTTAGTCCACACTACAACAAGTGAATCACACTTTATCACTTCCAAGTATAGAGATCTCACCTTTGCACCTAAAGGCTAGAACACTCACCTTTAAATTCTCTCATTGAGGATTTAGGCAATAAACACTAAAAGTTTACAATTCAGTTTGCACTCTTACACAAAACAGTTCCTCAATGAACAAAATCAAGTGCTCTCAATATGCTCTCTTATATAACCTAGACAAACCTCTCTAACATATATCAATCTCAACTTTTTAACTTAGAAACTAAATGAATACACAATAACTCCTTTAAAAAAGCTAGTACAATATAACCAATAAAAGCATAATGACCTTTCAAAATCAGCATCACAATCCCGACCAATTGTCTACAAAACAAGGGTTGTCTTAAATTCATTCGAATCCAATCTAATCTTCACTAACCACGGATTGGTTCCCATAGATGTACCATAGTATCTTCAAAATATCATCACAATAACTCGTCCAAAGATTTAGCTTCATTATATTGCCAACTTAAATATGACAACTAACTCCACTATCTCAATAGTAGACTGTAGTGGGCACTGCCGAGTGCCACTTAACTCAATACAACACACCTTGCCTTAACAATATTAAATGAGTGAAGTTAAAGATATCAATTCAATAAACTATTAAGTTCCATAATTGAATATTCTATTATAAATTGATTACTTGAATTAACAACTCATGATAAATTAATCAATTTAATTTGATAACTTATGTTGACTAATTGAACATGTTAGATATATGAACTTCATAATTAGTTATGTGAAAGAATGTAAACTAAAAGATGCATAAAAGCAATAATGCATGCATCTGTTATACATCTTTTAATTTTGTTGATTTGATTCTCACTTTGTTTCTTTTTTTAACATAATTCTCAATTTTTCATTGGATGGGAATTCATAATATGAAACTTATGGTAGACTTACAACACTTCTCTCTGTAACAGCATGCTGTTATAGGTGTATAACAACCACCTCTCTATAATAGATAAAATTTTGGTAAACAAACAAGGCTGTTATAACGAGGGTTGATTGTATATATAATAAGAAAGAAAGAAAGAAAAAATAAATACATAAGAAAAAAAAGTCAAATCATTACATTGGCTTCGATAGAGAAAAGCCAAACTCGACACTCATAGATGTCGAGGTCCTTAAGTCAAACTTACAAACTTGATACCCATCGGTATTGATGTACTCTAAAAGAATTTATTATGATCAAGGTTCGAGTTTGTAGTTTCCAACATGGTTTTTAAAGTTTAAATTTGTTGTCTTTCATTAAGAATGCAATGTACCTTATTATTGAATCCAAAACTTTGTTGATTTGAATGTATTTTCTTTAAACATTGATTTTGTGAAATTAAAATAATTGAACCCTAACAATGAGATGTAATGTGGTGGTTGTCAACATCATCCTTTAATCATGAGATCAAAATTTTATCTCTGCTAATACAAATGAAACATATTTGATGACCAATTATTTATTTTTTGAAAATATAAATAATAATTGATATTCACCTATTCTACGAATAGCCTCGATTCGAAACATAGTTATAAATAATAATAATAATAATAATAAGGAAAAGCAACAATCAAACACAAATACACGTCCTAAATACCCCCAGCTATATAAGTACATCTAACTTTTAGATCCAAATTAAATTTCTCAAAAAAACAAAAAAAAAAAGAGAGAAAAAAAGCCTCAGCCTCTATTATTTATTTCACACGCACCAAAGCAACAAGAAGCAGCAGACGAAGCGATTCTATTTTTGCCTTTAGTCTGTCATCAGAGTCTGATCGACGATTGGATTTCGGCCGATCTTCTTCCCATCATCCTCTTCAAATCTCCAATTAATTTGCTGAAAAACAGAGATTTATGCATGTTAATGTTATTGAGATTAGAGTAGATGGGGCACAGGAAGAAAAACGTTGCTCCAAGATCAAAACAGGCGCCCGAGCTGACTCCCAATAATGCGAAGATCGATGTATTGGCGCTTCCACTTGAATCCGATTATGGTTCTCCCTCTTCCTCGCCGTCGTCCTATGCGGCGGTTAAGGGGGAGTGTGAACGAGCCCTAACGGCACTCCGACGTGGCAATCATACCAAAGCGCTTCGGTTGATGAAAGATTCGTGTACTCGTCATGAGAACTCGGTTCATGCGGCGCTAATCCACCGCGTTCAAGGCACGGTCTGCGTGAAAGTGGCATCCATCATCGATGACTCTAACGCCAAGCAGCGGCATTTGAAGAACGCTATCGATTCGGCCAAAAAAGCTGTGGAATTGTCTCCGAACTCGATCGAATTTGCTCATTTTTATGCTAATTTACTGTACGAATTAGCCAACGATGCGAAAGAGTATGAAGTGGTGATTCAAGAATGTGAACGCGCATTGGCCATTGAGAATCCGGTAGATCCCGCCAAAGAAAGCTTGCAAGAAGAGAGTCAACAGAAAATATCAACCGCGGAGGCAAGAATTTTGCACGTGCAGAGTGAGCTGAAGTCATTGATACAGAAATCGAATATCGCTTCAATTTCTAATTGGATGAAGAATTTAGGGAGTGGAGAAGAGAAGTATAGGGTCATTCCGCTTAGGAGACTACCCGAGGATCCTATGGAGGTTAGGTTAGTACAAGCGAGAAGACCTAACGAGATTAAGAAAGCTACAAAGACGCCAGAAGAAAGAAGGAAAGAGATTGAGGTTAGAGTTGCTGCTGCTAGATTGTTGCAGCAGCAGAAATCTGACGCAGCCTCTTCTTCTCCAGTGTTGCAGGGCGAGGGAGAGAGGAACGGACTGGATTTTACTTCCGGAGGTGGACAAAGGGGAGGAGCAGATAGGAGGAGGAAGAATAGTTCTACAGCTGAAAGGAGAGATTGGGTTCGATCGTTTTGGAATTCAATGAGTGTTGATTCGAAGAAAGATTTGCTTAAGATTAGGGTTAGTGATCTCAAAGCATATTTTGGTTTGTTGAAAGATGGGTTAGCGAGTGAGGTCTTATCAGAGGCTTTAGCATTTGCGGAGGTTAATAAGACTTTTAAGTTTTGGGTTTGTTGTAGATGTAGTGAGAAGTTTGCGGATTCAGAGTCTCACATGCAGCATGTTGTTCAGGAACATATGGGGAACCTCATCCCTAAAATGCAGACCGTTCTGCCACAAAGTGTTGATAAAGAGTGGATAGAGATGCTCCTTAACTGTTCTTGGGATCCCCTGGATATTTCTGCTGCAGTTAAAATGATTGGCAACCAGCCTAAATTTGGTGAGCCGGAGTTTTCTCATGATTTTTACTCACGGAACCATAATGAAGATAGTGATAATTGCCTTAAAGATGTGAGTGGTAAGGAAAATTTTAGGGATCCCTACAATTGTGGTAGTTTTAAGGGCGATGATTGTGACAAAGTTCATAACATTGAATGCAAAGAATGTGATGGAAACCAGGGTTCTGTAGCATATCCCCTTATGAATAGTTGGCCGACAGTGGATGATGCTGAGCGTGCCAGGCTGCTTGAAAGAATCCGTGCTACTTTTGAACTGCTTATTAGACATAACTACCTTGCTGCTGGCCATCTTAACAAGGTGACACAGTTCACAATGGATGAGTTGCAGAGTATGGTTTCTGGTTCTCAGCTTCTGAATTACGGTGTAGATCAGAGTCCCATGTGCATTCGTTTTTTAGGAGCTACACAACTTAGAAAAATCCTCAAATTATTGCAGGATATATCTCATTCTTGTGGTCTGGCTAGATATTCTGAGAAGACTGCTACTATGGATGATGTGAATGGTGCTGCTGAGGTTCTTGAGGTTAAAGAGAAGATTATTCTTAGTGCAGATGCTTCCTGTCTACTCCTGGATGAACATTTATTGCCTGATGCAGCAATAGAAGATGCTACTCAAGGCAATGCTAATGGTAGCAATGGAAATGGGGTTTTACAGGATGCTGATGCTCTGCTGTCCTGGATATTTGCAGGCCCCTCAAGTGGGGATCAATTGGCATCATGGATGCGCGTGAAAGAAGAGAAAACGCAGCAAGGACTTGAAATACTTCAGATGCTGGAGAAAGAATTTTATCACCTACAGAGCCTCTGTGAGAGGAAATGTGATCATATAAGCTATGAGGAAGCACTGCAGGCTGTGGAGGATCTCTGTCTTGAAGAAGGTAAGAAGAGAGAGACTTCCACTGAATTTGTTCATAGAAGCTATGAATCTGTCCTTAGGAAGCGAAGAGAAGAACTTGTTGAGAATGAAAGTGATGTTATGTTCCTCAGCGGCAGATTTGAGTTGGATGCTATATCAAATATTTTAAAAGAAGCAGAAGCACTGAATGTCAATCAATTTGGCTACGGGGATACTTATGCTGGTTTGACTTCTCAGTTATGTGACTTGGAATCTGGTGAAGATGATGACTGGGGAGCTAAGGATTATCTGCATCAAGTGGACACCTGCATAGAGGTTGCCATTCAGAGGCAGAAGGAACAATTATCAGTTGAGGTCGGTCTTTTACTTTATGGTCAACTTTCAATATAAAGAATTGATTCTTAAATTGCCATTCTTAACTGTTCCATTTTTTGTGCAGCTTAGCAAAATTGATGCACGAATTATGCGAAATGTTACTGGGATGCAGCAGTTGGAAGTCAAACTTGAGCCTGTGTCAGCGCATGATTATCAATCAGTGTTGTTGCCTTTAGTGAAATCATACTTGAGGGTATGTAATAAACCGGTTAAAGTTTTCATTTGATGTTCTGTCTCTTCTAGACAAAATGTATATATCCTGATATTGCTTTTACTTTATATGTTTTATTAATTATTTTTATATTAGGTACACTTGGAGGATCTGGCCGAGAAAGATGCCACTGAGAAGTCTGATGCTGCAAGAGAAGCTTTTTTAGCAGAGCTTGCGCGTGACTCTAAGAAGGGTATTCGAGGGGGAAATGATAATTCCAGACATTCACAGGATAAAAGCAAGGATAAGAAAAAGAACAAGGAGTTCCGAAAATCCAAGGACTCAAAGGTTACTTGTTTTTCCTTTTTTTCTTTCTAATAGTTCATCTGGACCTAAGGTAATATTCTATTGTGCAGGTCTAATGTTTTCTTACTGTTTCAGGTTTCTGGTGGAAACGAGCTGCATATACTTACTGATGAGACTGCTGAGCAAGTGTATGTTTTCCTCCTGTTTGAATTTAGAGATTCTTGTTTATGATTTTGAAGTTTTCTGCCTTCACATAACTGTTATTAATACTATTTGGCGTAGTCTACTACTAATTTGCATTTTCATGTGTGTTTTCTTGCAGTTCTTTGGCAGTTGCTTCTGATGGTGATCATCTAGGTTCTGAAGTTGTTTCTGTGAATAGTGATGACTTGAAACAACAAGAAGAGGAACTGAGACGAAAAATTGAGCTTGAAGCAGAGGAAAGAAAGCTTGAAGAGACTTTGGAGTATCAAAGACGGATTGAGAATGTGGCTAAACAGAAGCATCTTGCTGAGCAAAATAAAAAAACCAATCAAGCATATGCAAAGAATGCACGAGATGGTTTGCATGATGCTTACTTGGAAGTAGGTGATCTAGATATTAAGGTAAACACTCTTCCTTTAACATGATGAGATGGAAGTTGGTCAGTGCTATTATGTTGAGATGTGCTTTATGCTTTTCTTTTTAGAGGAACCATAATGAGAATATGAGATATTTAGAAAACCATATAAACTTTCTTTTCAGGAACATTTGGCACGAAGGAACGGGGTTGTAAACAATTGGAATAGCATACCGGTGAGCAATGCCAATGGTTCAGTTGTGCCAGTAACTCATAATAAATTTAAACAAGGTTGGCAATGTAGTAAAGTTTGTGAATAGGCTAATTATCACCATCAAACCTGGGAGATCTCATCTTTTCATATTATGCAGGACTATCTAATGGTTCAGTCTCAGAGGATGGTCTTTTGCCTAGTGAAAGACGGACAGGAAGAAAGGGTAGACGACATAAGAGTTCCAACAAATTTCTTGATGGAAAGTCTCCAGTAGTGTCTTCTGAAAAGGAAAGTATTCAAGTTGGAAGTTCTCATGTCCATGTAGAAGAGCAAGTTAGATATGTTGATGGTGTCCCCACGGATAGCGGTAAAATTTACTTTGTGTTTTGTTGTGCTAGAATGTTATATTTTACATTGCTCAACTCTATGCTGATGTTTACGCAGTTCCAAGTACTAGAAAATTAAATTTACTTTGTGCTTGTTGCGCTAGAAGAATGATGTTATATTTTACTTGTTAGGACTTGGGATGTATTAGACAAATGGTTCTATGATAATTGAAAGATTATTTAGATTTAAACTGTCGCGGTGGTCAGTTGTGCTTCTTTTCTCACATCATTTATAGTGACAGGAAAAGGAGAGATTAATTGACTTCCTCCTATTTTACTGCCACATGGGTGTCTTCAAAATGGAAGCAGAACTGGATTTTCATGATATTTGTCTCGATGTTGATCTGCTCATGTTATTTAATGTGTTTATGTGTGCAGTGGAATTATATCTTTCAATAACATGACACTTTGATTCTTGTCTTAATTAATGCTCATGAAAATTTTATTGGATATCATTATCAGGTCTTTCAATAGCATTATGTCCTTGTTATGGTAGGTTGTTTTTCAGATTTTGTCATATTATAGGAACTAAATTGACATTGGTACTTTGTGAAACCAGTTGTTTCCGTCTCTGGAGAAGGCAATACAAAGACTTTAGGACAACTGCAAGCTCAGGAAGATGATGAAGAAAGGTTCCAAGCTGACCTTAAGAAGGCAGTTCGCCAAAGCCTTGGTAATGTTCTTACTGGGTTTACTTATACATGCTTCTTATGGTTATGCTACACTTTCTAGCATTATGTTTGGCATTGGGTGTCTTGAAACAAGTCAGTTTTACTTCTTGAACATAAAAGAACTATTGTAGTGTATATTTGATGATTTTTCTTGGGAAACCATCTTCTCAATAGCATCTTATGAACAAGCTTAAAATGATTTCACCTATGAATTTTTTAGCGGCAAAAAGAGGTTTTGGTTTTATCTATTTAAGGAACATTTTGCATCATTATGTATTGCTTTTCTGCAGTTTATGTTGTGACTCACTTGGGTGAGAGTTCTTTTTGCTGGGTATTTGTTAGAAGGGTTAAGTATTGGAGTCCTCTATCTGATTGTCTAATGCACTATAACTTTTTACGATGAGTTCTGTTTAGTTATGCATCAGTATTTAACTAGATTGTTTTGGCTCAACGCTTGTGAGTAATATATAAATGTGTTTTTGGTAGTCGATCGTGTAGTGGCACATATATTTTCACATTGATGCTTCAGTACATGTTGAAATAAGTTCCATTTATATGAATTGGACTTGTATTAGTTTTGCCTAAAGTTGCAATTTTGTTGCATATTAATTTCTGTAGTTTCTATTCAGTTCTATAACATTCTTCTTTATTTATTGCAGCTTGGCTGGGAAACTGGCAAACTGTTACTTGGTGTCAAGTTCCTAGTTTTCAGTTTCATTGAATATCTTGGCTAGTTCAGCAGCTTTATAACCTTGTATTTATCTTATTTTTTAGACACTTACCAAGCACAAAGAGTACCTTTGCAAGTAAACAACCATATTGTCTCACCAAATGATGTCTCCAATGAAGGTTTGAATGAAACTGATGTGTTTGGTACTGGCCTCCAGAATGAAGTTGGTGAATATAATTGTTTTCTGAATGTTATAATACAGGTTTGTTTTTTCCCGTACGAGTGAAATGGTCTTTTTTGCCATACTGTTCTGAACTTCGCTTTATATATAATCTTCTCTTGCTAAATTGCTTTCTGCCTTTTGTATAACATCAGTCTTTATGGCACTTGAGACGGTTTCGTGATGAATTCTTGCGGAGATCGACATCAGATCATGTTCATGTGGGAGATCCATGTGTTGTCTGCTCACTATATGAAATTTTCATTGCCCTGAACATTGCATCTACTGATGCACGGAAAGAACCTGTTGCCCCTACATCACTTAGAATAGCTCTTAGCAACTTGTATCCAGATAGTAACTTTTTCCAAGAGGTAGGTTCAGTTTTTTATCTTACAACTTGGCTTTCTGATTGAGGATATTCTTGAAACTCACACAGAAAAAGGGAAATGAGTTGGACAAAAAGTGAAGCTACTTAATTGTTATATATCTCTTACCAATAGTTATGATTTTAGATGGATCCTATGTTGGAAAGTTTTGACATGAATAGTAGCAATTACAGGCTCAGATGAATGATGCTTCTGAAGTATTGGCTGTAATATTTGATTGCCTTCATCGCTCTTTTACTTCTGGTTCGAGCGATTGTGATGCTGACTCGGGGGACAGCCACTGCACTGGCTCCTGGGATTGTGCAAACAATGCTTGTATAGTGCATTCCCTTTTCGGGATGGATATCTTTGAGCGAATGAACTGCTACAGTTGTGGTCTGGAGTCCAGACATTTGAAATACACCACTTTCTTTCATAATATAAATGCCAGTGCACTGCGAACAATGAAGGTATCATCCTTTAGAAAATAATTTAGTTCACAAATTCCTGAACAAGTTTATTTTTCTTGGTTCTTCGTAACAAGTTTTGGTTTCTTTCAGGTTATGTGTGCAGAAAGTTCCTTTGATGAGGTTTTAAATCTTGTGGAGATGAACCATCAGTTAGCATGTGATGCAGAGGCTGGTGGCTGTGGGAAGCTCAACTATATCCACCACATTCTCTCAAATTCACCACGTGTTTTCGCGACAGGTTGTTTTTAGAGGTCTTAAGTGGATTTATACTTAGCCACTCATACTCAGTGATTTATACTTATAAAACCATTGTCATTTTTTTTCTTGCAGTTCTTGGATGGCAGAATACCTGTGAAAGTGCTGATGACATAGCAGCAACACTTGCTGCCTTAAACACTGAAATAGATATTAGTGTCCTTTATCGTGGTCTTGATCCGAAAAACAAGCATAATCTAGTCTCAGTGGTATGTTTGTGTATTCTTCCCCCAATCTATTTGAGTTTTACTTTTAGTACAAATTTAATATGCAGAAAGATGTGAACTTTGAACATTGTTTGTAAGGTTTAATTTTGTTGCGTTTTTCATATATCTTCTGAAATTGTCAGGTTTGCTATTACGGGCAACACTATCACTGTTTTGCCTATAGTCATGATCGTGAAAGATGGATTATGTACGATGACAAAATTGTCAAGGTAATATTGTGCTATTTTATGATGTCATCCAGTGTATCCTGTTGTTTGTGGTGTTACAATCTGATATTTGATGTCCAGGTAATTGGTAGCTGGGCTGATGTCATTACAATGTGTGAGCGGGGGCACTTGCAACCTCAGGTTCTATTCTTTGAAGCTGTAAATTAAAAAAATGGTTGAATCTTGTTACGACATTTGATACACCAGATAGCCTTGAACTTCTTAACGAGGGTTTGGCATCTGATTGCTTTTGGTGGTAAGATGTTCATAGTCACATTGCAGCTTACACCAATGCTGTTTATACCGTATAAACATGCAAAATTGATATCAAAGAAAGTTTGAGAAGTTTTGGTTTGTTAAGAAAATCTTGAGATGTGATATAAAAGGAAGAGTTTCAGGATAAAATGTGTTTTTGTAGGAGAAAGTGGTGTTTTTGAGGGAAGAAATGATGTAACAAGTAGATATTCTTGAAAATTGAGGAAATTGGACAAACGGAAGAGCATGAAGCTAGTTTTGGTTTTTTTAGGTACTTATGCCCTTATGCCTCCAAATTCATTTTCTTTCCCAATAAGGTGGCTTTGGGTTCGGTTCAGTTAATACGATTGGGTGACGATGAATGGCATTGAAGGAGCAAATAGCATATAATAGTGCAAAGAGGAATGCCCAGTTTTTAGGAGGATACGTGAATTGTGGGGGGTGAGTGGGAAGTTATTAGATTCAAAAAAGAAAAGTGGTAGATTTAGATGGGTGGTTTGGGTTCTTTCCAAAGATTGTTTCCCCCAATAGTTGAAAGATGGTTTTGTATAGATTAACATCAGGGCTATTAGGGTCTTTCATTCAACTATTGATGATATAGTCAAATTTTATTGTCATCCTGATGTTGATGAGGTTACATTACATTACATGGTGATTTATATGAATTTTTGTTTTAATTACCCAATTAGTAGCTACCATCCCCTCCCTCTCAAATTCTGAATATATTTCTTGCTGTAGTCATTTTGCATTTATGTCTAAGCAGATTTATGTTAGTATTTGAAATATAAATCTGCAGTAATGGGTACAAATATATGGTGCATCAGAAGTTGCACTTGGACTTGTGTTGTGCTCATGTATTTCCATGTGTTATAATCATGTTTAAAGTTTTATATGCGTAATGCAAATATTGATATGTTAATAACTTGTTATATAAATTGACACATACGTATTATATTTGTTTATGTTAGATATTTTTTCATGTCAAGTTTCGTGTCGTGTTCTGTACCATGTTTTAGTTATTATCTTTTGCTCTCATGTTCAACAAAGTTCCCAGCTTTAATTAGTAGAAAGTGTAGTCATATGACCCATTTGTCTATCAAATAAAAATGGTTGGTTGATCTTGGGGCATGTTTGTTTGGTTGTTTATTTGTGTATATTTTCATTTCAGAATTTTGATTATTTCATCATTAGATGATGATATGAAATTGTATCAATTGTTTTAGGATTAAAACTTAATTTTAGAATATCATACCAACATAATTTGTATTGTATGAGATTTGATAAACAATGATTGCCCCTAGGTATTAGAACTTTCCAGGTTCTACTTCGGCTCCTAGAATTTCGATATTTGTCCCCAACCGCTCGTATGCTTTGGAATCGGAAGATACCTCTAAAAAACCTCCTGTTTTCTATACGACCTCGCACTTACTTTACACTAGATTTTCACAAAGCCACCATATTCAAGAAAAAAAAAATATTTTACTCCTATTTTATTTTATTTGGGTACTTAAATTTTTTTAGTAACAAGTGATACTTCATCTATTTTTTGCCCAACCATTATGCTTATTTTAAAAAAGTATGATTCACAAATTAGTACTTAAATTATATTAATTATTCTTTTGTTGCCCATTTTACATCAAAATGTTATATCTGTTAAAAGATTCTAAATGATAATAAATTGTTATAATGTTTGACAATGACCGAAATTTGCCCTCTTGAGGTAGAGATGGTGGTGATTGATTTTGTTTTTGAAGGTTGCTTGTTTGACTTGACAGGATTGGAAAAGTTATTTTTTTTTGATGAAAATTAGTTTTTTGAAAATTGGTTTAGTCGGTTGGACCTATTGGTTTGGGAATCAGTTGGGTACTAATTTGAAGATAGGGGTTGAATTGGTTGGCCCATGAATTGATACAGATCGATTGAACTGAGGTAAAAAAATTGATTGAATTGGTTTTATTTATTTTTAAAATATATATTTTTAATTTTTATGAATTTTTTATAATGTATTTAATTGAACCAGACGAATCCGCCAAATAAAAAATTAGTGGCATAATCGATTTGACCATCTCTACCAACCTTAATCAAAACATGAAGTTCAAATGCTCACACATAGAAGAAACTCAATATAAAAGGAAGGAAGAAAGAAAATATAAAAATAAAAAGATGTACATATAAATAAAATAATAATTTGCCGCATGAATTTTTTAATTGGTAATTTTAAAAAAATATATAAACTTAATCGTTTGAATAATTATTGAACTAAGAGAGAGACTAACTAAAGATAAAAAGTAGTTTAGGTATTATTTGTGATAACTATATTGACGAGTTTTAAGAGTTAAAATGTTTTTTTCATGTACTATAAATTTTAAAAAAAATACAAACACCTTTATACTTGTATAAGTATTTGATCTGATTTTGTTTTGTTTTGGATAACACCAACCAAAATACATCTAAACAACTCTATAGCTATAGATACCAATTATTAAGTTTATAAAACATGTTTAGTTCAAAGAATATCACAAGATTCTTGAATGACATTTTCAAGTTTTGATTTCAAAGATGACATTAAGCTTGTAATCTTCAAAATATGGGATGAAATTCTAATACCATATCATCTTTTGTATCAATTTAATTAGGGTAAACTATTTCTATGATCACTCTAAAATTGAGTTTATCCTATTTTAGTCACTTTAATATTTTTCTCAATTTAATCACAGTTGTTAATATAATTACTCCAACTGATCACTCCTTTGTTTTCTCACTAATGGATTGTTAACTATGTAATACAAGTAATTAATTTTTTCCACATAATTAAAGAATTATACACTCAGTTACAACCAAAATGACAATGCTTTAATAACCCCTAAAGATTAAACGGTGAAGCTAAATGAAGAAAGCGACAAAACCTATAAAATTAAACCCCTAATGGATCGAAATAATTTTTTGAATTTTATTGAATTGGTGGAAAAAAAACCCTAAACATTTCAATTTGGGAGAAGAGAAATTAGTTGCAAAAATAGTGATTTGGGAGGAAATTTTGAAGAGGAAAAGGAAATTTGGTGAAAACGATTTGAGAGCATAGTAAACAAAGGTGTGGTGAGGGATACAACAAAGCATTATGGCGAGGAGACAGCTTCGTTTGAAGGGGCATAGCCAGTGAAATACGGTAATGGTGGTCTATTGCGATGTTTATTTAATTTATTGATGAAAATTTCCTAAATTTATTTTGGGTTTTGTTCAAATGTCGGTTGTAACTAGTCTTGACCCATGCTTCGTGTATTTTTTTGTTTAGATTCTACTATGTTTGGGGTAACACGTTTTCAGTTTATGATTGTAAAATATGTTGGATTGTTGGGTTTGTGTTGTTGATTTATTCTATTCTATTGAGCCTTCATAACTGTTTGCATTGTTTGATTGAATTTTTTAGGGCTGATTGTTGAAAGTATCTATGAAATAATTGTGGCACTGGTATTTGATGCATTGAAATTTAAAATGATATCTATAGATAGAACATAAGAGGACCTGAAAGTGTTGACTTTCTTATTGATGTCATTTTATGGTTAGCATGTTGGATTCTTTGTGCTTTTATGCATGATGAAAGATGGGAAATGTTAACTTTGTATAGCAGTATTGTTGAATAGAAAATTGTTAGGAATGTGGACTATGTGTTGTCTGCTGGTGAAGCACAAAAAGGGATAGCTGGAAAAGTTAATTCCATGTTTGCTTGTACGTTTGATGGTCGTTGTGGCTCATAAGTTGGGATTCAAACAATTTTACTGGACCATATGTTTGTAAATATGCCAAAGGTGTATCTGAATATTGATGCTTCCTGCAAGTTGATAATAATAAAATAAGGTGTAAACATGTGTCTGGTCAGTGATGCTATGGTATGACTAGTGTATCTAATTAATTAGAGTATGGTTAACAAACGCTATACTTTTCATACTGTTTTGGAGTATAAGGAAATTTAGATTTGTTACTGTTTCATGCATTTAAATTAAAAGAAAATGTTATTGTTTTGGAGTACAAGAAGCAGTTTTATGCTTAATATTAGGGTTTTTTTAGAAATAGATTAGAAGTTAATGCTTTTTACAGAATCCAGATCGGACTATTTTACAAGTTGTCATGAATCATGATGGGCTCCTATTGAACTCGCTAACCATGAAATGCAAAGGAAGATCAGTTGGTTACTTTGACTATTGCCATGTAGAGGCTATTTCCATGATTGAAATGCATGGCATGATGTCTCGAATAAGTCTGAAGGAGGATATGGTTCATTTGTCTTGGTAAGAAGAAGGAAACGTTAGGCCACTGAAAATTGATAGTGATACAGTTAATACGGTACCTTGTATGCCTAGAAATCATTATCTCCATGTATATGTTGAAGATAAAACATATGCTAGTGTTGAAAGTCAATGAAAGACAGTAGGTGATGAAGGTAGGGAAGGTAAGGTAGCAAGTGAGGGTAGGGAAACAAGGAGTACAAAATCTGATTCAAAAGATTCCAACTACCATGCTTATAAAACTAAAATAGATTTTTGTCTCTGACTTTGAAGATAATAACAATATTATCGGTGAAGTTAATGAGAAGGTTTGTGAAGTTCATGTTGTTCAGGTTGTAGAAATGAACCTAATGGATTTATGAGGTGATGATAGGGGAAAATCAAGGATTAATGGTTGAGAGTGACACTAAAAGCGGGCTGTTAGAGTCATTACACAATGTTCACTCTTTTGACTCGGAGGGAAACAATTCCCCTAAATCCGACACTAGGATAGATATGGGAAACCCTGACTTGAAGACTGGGATGGTATTTGCTAATAGGGAGGTTCTGAAGGAAGCTATTAGGCAATATGGTAGCTTGAACAGATACAAAAGTGAGGTTTGACAAGAATGGCAAGAAGAGGGTAAAGGCAGTGTATAGGTCAGCCTGTCCATGGTTTTTATGGGGTTTAAAGATGAATAAAAAAGATCCCCAAGATAATACTTGGCAGATGAAGACAATGACATAGTTGCTTGAAAGAGACCAAGAATAGGAATATTTCTAGCTAATGGTTGGTACAACATTACCTGGAAAAGTTTCAGACTGATCCTACATATTCCATTCGTAACCTACAACAAGATGTGAAGAAAGACTTCCTAATTCATGTGCCCCATAGAAAATGTGGTAGGGCCAAGATTACGACACTAGAGATGGTTATAGGAAGCCACAATAAACAATATGGGATGATATGAGTACCTAGGGGAACTTAGATACACAAACCCTAGGACCACAACCATATATGTAAGCTAGACAATAGGTTGTTCCAACGAATGTACATCTGTTTAGCTGCTTGTAAGGAATGGTTAAGAGATGGGTGCAAGCCAATTACCAGCCTTGATGGCTGTTTCTTAAAGGATTACTATGGAGGCCATCTATTGTCTGCAGTTGGGATTGATGCAAATGATTGTATTTATCCCACCCCATTGCATATGCAGCAGTAGAGAGTGAAAACCAGTCATCATGGTTCTTGTTCCTTGAACTATTTGCAAATAACTTGGACATTCAGAAAATCAACCATTAGACATTTATGACTGACAGACAAAAGATATTTGTATTACTTTACTATTAACTATTTTTTATTTGTTTATTCCTAACTGATAGTGGAAATGACATGTCTAAACACGTCCTTGTGGAATCCATTGCTGGGCTATTCCCTAATGCAAATCACAAGACATGTGTTAGACATTTATACACTAACTTCAAGAATAGCCACAAGGGTAAGGCATTGAAAGGTACCTTATAGAAAGCTACCAGATCAACATATGGAAGAGAGCTTGTTGAAGTAATGGTAGAAATGAAGAATTTGTTAAATGCAACACATCAATGGTTGGCTCAGAAACACCCAGCTTAGTCGTCAAAAGCTCATTTCTCCACCAGATCCAAATCTAACATGTTGTCAAACAATCTATCAGAGTATTTTAATAAGGTAAGTTGACTCCTAACACCATTTTTTTTATGTCTTTTAGATTTATTTCTTCACTAATTTGCATACCACTAACAATTTTATTGTTTATGTCTACAAGTTTATTCTAGGTGCTAAGGATAAGCTCATCCTAACTTGCGTGGATACCATTATGACCAAAATTATACAAAGGATTGCTCAAAAGAAAGAAGCTAAGAAAGTCATTGAACCATTGTGTCCAAAGATTCAGAAGAAGTTGGACACCAAAACTGAGCTGTGCAATAGGTGAATCGTTCCAACTCATTTTAAGTTCTTAAATATCTACTGTTTGGCTAGTATTTTATAAGTGTTGTTTTGGTTAAGTGTTGGTTTGCCATATGTTCTTACTTATATAATGATTTGCTACTTTTTTTCATATGTTCTTAAATATCTAATGTTTTACTACTGTTTTTAAGTGTAGTTTTGGTTATATGTTGGTTTTCCATATGTCCTTACTTATATAATGATTTGCTACCATTTTAAATATGTTTTAAAGTGTAACATATGCCAAAATTTCACATGTTCTTAAATATCTAATATTTTGCTATTGTTTTTAAGTCTTGTTTTAGTTAAGTGTTAGTTTGTCATATGTTCTTAAATATCTACTTTTTGGCTACTGTTTGTAAACTGTTGTAACATATGTCAAAATTTTCTTATGTTCTCAAATATCTAATGTTTTGCTACTGTTTCTAAGTCTTGTTTTAGTTGAGTGTTGGTTTGCCATATGTTCTTAAATATCTAAGATTTTGCTACTGTTTTTAAGTGTAACATACTTTTGTTAATAGGTGTTGTCCAATGCATGTTGGTGGGCTGATGTGCCAAGTTGCATGTGGTCCATCCCACAACATGTGGTTAACTTGGATGACCATACTTGTTCATAAATAAAATAGGATCTAACCAGTAATTTATGATGTTGAAACACGTGGATAAACCATAATTTCTAACTAATCTTTTTTTCCTTGAAAGGAATTCCATTAATGTATTAACTATCATGATGATGTTGCAAGAGAGGCTAGAAAGTTATGCGGACCCTTGTTACCCCAAGACCACATACATTTCAATTTACTCACATTTGATCAAACCAATCAGAGGTGCAAAACAGTGGAGTCAAGTTCAAAGTATAGAGCCAATACAACCTCTAGTGCCTAGAAGGCCACCAGGCAAACCCCGCAAAGCAAGGAAAAAGGGAGTAGATGAAGCTCAACTACTGGTGAAAGATGGTCGAGGAGGGCATGCAAATGAACTGCATGAAATGTGGTGGTCAATCGGGCCACAATGTCAGAACATGTAAGGGAAGGTTTGAGGTAACAACAAGAAGAAAAAAAACTACGCATAAATCTCAGAGAAAGAAAAAAGTCATTGGATCTCAAGCTGCAGGTGCTACACCTCAATCAGCAACTTTAACACCTCCAACTGATACACTAAAACCTACAACCCAGGGACCTGAAACTGCACGTAATACTACAAGGTTTAAGGAAAAACTTCTTGTGTCCATTTAAACTAAATTGCCTAATTTCAATAATTCCAACTATCCACCAAGCTTATTTAATAATTAAAAAAACCATTGTTACTCGTATAGTTTAAGAGAGCTCCTACAAGAACTCAGCAACACCCTCCAATCAACCAAACTCCAATTGTCACCACTGTGAGAAGGGTGCCAAGGATAACTAATTCAGGAATAATGTTAATTTAGCTAACTCAAGAAAATGAAGAAAGCATTGTGGTCGATTTTGGTACAAAGGAGAAAGAGCCAACAAAAGAGCGAAGGCTAGAAGCTTTACTACTTTTTTTTTGGGGGGATATTGTTTTTTAATCAATGTTAGAATGTTTGGTTAATTACTTTTTTGACAGATTACTAGAAGGTTTTATTTGGAGCCTATTTGGCTTTGTTAACATTGTCTAGTCTCACTTAATTTTGTTTTTCATTTGGGTACATAGGTATGTCACGGCTTGTATATCAAAGTCTGTGATTAATGCACAAAGAGCATTTCATGGAGGTTAATTGATTAAATGAGGTTCATTTGATCCACTTGAACTGACTTGATTTGTGGAATATATGTAGAAATCTATCTACTTGCAGTCTTGGTGGCCTAGTGAAACATTTAAGGAAAATAAGGGCTATATTGGTAAATGTTGACATCATTTTTTCGTGAAAACGGGGTCGACTTGGGTTTTAATAATAAAAAAATGAACATGGGAGTGTCGACAACAATCTTTTTTGATGAGGTGTAATCGGGTCACCTCGTAAAATGATTATTTTAATAAATGGTTTAGATTTATTAAAACAATGCTTTTGGTCTACAGTATTCAGAAAAACATGTTTGGGAGTTGGTTACGTACGAGGAAGGATTAGCACGCTCGTAACGCCCAAAATTGGTACCTAGTTGATTAGTTAATGACTTAATGTCGAAGATTGAAAACTTTAAAGAGATTTAGAGTATGATCCTTAAAAAACTCGAATGATATGGATTGAGATTTAAGAGGATATTTGCCTATTTAGTCGAACGAGAAATCGAAACCCAGCACGTTAGGGCACGTTCTCTCGAATTTCTAAACGTAAAATATTGCCTCACTTTGAAATTTCGAAAGGATATTCGGCTATTTGATCAGACGAGAAATCGAGACCCAGTACGTTAGGGCACGTTTTCTCGAATTTTCCAACGCAAAATATTGCCTTAATTTGAAAATTTTTCCTTTTGATGTATGGTGTAAAATATGCATGACGAAACAATAACAAATACGACGAAGTAAGCATAAATAATGTGAGTAACAACAAAATGATGAGTAGGCAAAATGAAAACGACAAAGCGATTACATATAAAAAAAATAGCAAGTAAATAAATAAGTAGAACTAAAGCATTTTAGAAAAGTAATAGTGTATGTGAATAAATAAATAAACATCAAGTAACAATGATTACAATAAATAAAATAAATAAAACTATGTAAAAAGAAAATATGAAAATATATGTGTTTGTATAATTTTAAGTTATGAAAATAAATAATATATGTATAAATATATGTGGATAGTTTTTTATAAAATAAAAACGCGTATACATATAAATTATAAAATATATGCCAATATTATAAAACATATGTATGCATGTACATATTTTAAAATGATAAAACATGGAAATATATATATATATATATATATATATATATTTAGGAATTATAAAATATATGTATAGGTTATAACAAAGAATGTATGCATATATTTTTAAAAATTATAAAATGTAAAAGACGTATGTATATACATATATATATATATATATATAAATAAAAATGCATATAGATTATAGAATAATAACATATATAAATATGTATATATATTAATTTTAAAAATGTATGTGTATTATAAAATGCGTACATGTATATGTATATGACAAAATTTGAAGTTTTAAAAAAATAAATAAGTAAATAGTAACAATAATAATATTAATGACGTAATATAAGAACAAAATAAAAAATAAAAAAAATTGGGGGGGCAGATTTGAAAATGAAATAAAAAGATATTAAAGGACTAAAGTAAAACGCGCGTTAAGAAGGAGGGACTGATTGCGAAATATTCCCAACCCCAGCACGCAGCGTTTCAACCCGGACTAAAAAGGAACATGCAGAAAATTCGTGGGGCCAAATTAAAAAATAAATAAACAAGCATAAGGACTAAATTAAAACAGATTAACAATGAGGAGGGACCAAGGACGCAAATAGCCCACTTAACAGAAACGCGCGGATCCCCTAGGCGGGTCGGGTCGCGCATGCGGGTCGGCCACTCTTGAAACGACGCCGTTTTACTCCTTTATTTAAGTCAAATTTTTTTAACCCTCATTTCAGATCTTTCTTTTTTTAAAAAAAAAGAAATCTCCCTCCCCCTCTCTCAACATTTCCAGAAACTGGCCACACGCCGACGAGCTCTCGCGGTGGCTCCGCCGTATCCCCGCCGTAGCGCCGCCATGCCGGAGGGCCAAAAATGCCCCAAACACAAATTTTTTTTAAAAAAAATCCATTTTCCTAAAATATATACCCGATTTGGGTATTTTGAAACCAAAAAACAAAAGAAAAAAAAAAGGAAGGGCCTTTCGGCCTCTGTCACTTCGGCCGCCGCCTAAGCGAAATCCTAATGGGTTTTTGCGGCCTCGAAAAGCAGAGGGGAACTCCCGACGGTGGTGCTATGCCCGGCCACAGGTATGCTCCCTCCTCTTTCTTTTTATTCTATGCACCTTTTTTATTAAAATAGATTTGTAAAAATAATAAATAAATAAAAATGGAAAACAAAGAAAAAACCCCGAAAAGATTTAAATCAACACCTTTTATTGCTTCTAATATTCGTGAAATTGCCAGAAGAGAGAACTATTGTTCATTGTGGCTTTTTATAGCCATTTTACAACTTTTTGTTTCTATTTTCTTGTTTTTTTCTGTTGTATGCTTCTGTTGTCTTCTTGTGCTGGCGTGTTTATAGCTCTCTGCAGGTGTCTGACACGCGTGGAGGGCCAACGATTGGTGACGGTGGCGGTGGCGTGCGTGAGGGAGCCTGGCAGAGCACGCAGCGCTGGGGCTGGGCAGAAGCAGGAGCGGCGGCCAGTAGCTACTAGGGTTCTCTGCTGCTGAAAATTTTTAGTTTCCTGGGCTAGAGTTTTTTATTTTTGGGCCTGTTGAGTGTAATTTGGGCCATTGTTTTTATTTTTTACTGGGCCAGTAAATTTGGGCTTCTACAGTAAATATGAAGAGTAATCTTAGAAGTTTGTAATTTGATAAGTTTTAATTTTGTAATTTTAAAGGATTGACACAATCCTTTAAGAATATCAATTATAGATAAGTTTTATTTTTGACCGTCAATGTATAGTAAACTGTATCGTTGGATTTAGGGAAACTCAATTGTAATAGAGTTTTCCCTTTATTTGTAATTACTCAATTATAATCATTTATGGTAATTAAATACTATTTAAGTATTTACTCAAACATTTGGTGTGCTTTTGCTTTCTTGTGGCTTTTTGTTCTTTCATTACTCTTTTATCTTTGAGTTGCTTCCATTTTAATTTTGGTCTTAGAGAATTTTTATTGAGAATTTCCATAGTTTGAAATCACTCAATGAGTAAGGTTATATTTTGGATTAGGTTATTTAGTCAACTAAGTTTTTTTTTTTAGGTTTTGGGTAATGAGTTTAATTGTTATTGGGTTAATGATTTAATATAAATATAAATATAAATATAAATATAAATATATATAACTATTATTTAACATATATAGTTAATATAATATTTTTATAACATAATATATTCAGGCTTGCCTAAGGCCCAACTCATAAAAACGGGCCTTAAATTTTTTCCAAGCTCATTTTTTAAACTTCGTATTTTGTTTAAATTCTCTCAATTTTCAAACGAACCTTCAAGTCTAGACAGATACCCAGCCAATGAGTAGATCTACTTACGAAACTCTTTAATTGAGTGATAAATTTACTCGTTTAGCATTTTTTTAATTTTAAAATAGTTGGGTTGCATTATGTATAAAAATTTCCATAATAATTGTACAAGCCCAATTTTAGCCCGAGGCCCAAAACCCAAACCAATTAAACCCCCAACTAAACCTACCCAAAAAACCCATTACAAGCCCAATAACAAATCAGGCCTAACCTAATTACATGCCAAAACCCGAATGGCACAAAAGGCCCAATAACCCAATTGGCCCAAAACCCTCTGACCCATTAGTCAAACTAGGGTTTCAGACAGCGACGCATCTACTGACTGTTGAACTTCTGCCGCCGCCGCCTTCTGACGCCGTCGCCTACCACCACCTACTCCATCAATGCCTGCAAAAATGACAGAAAAGAAAGCAGAAACACGTAACAAACAGTGCAAAACAGTAGAAAAAAAACAAAAATACATTCTAAATCGGCTATAAAAGCCTGGAACGAATGCTTGTAGCTTCTTCTTCCTTTTTTCAAGATTTTTCAGAAAATAAAAAAGCAAAAAGCCTTAAGGTGATTTTTTGGATTTCGGTTTTAGATATCTATTTTTGTTCTTTTATTATTTTATTTTATTTTATTTTTTTCTCTATATACGTAAACAAAAGCGAATATAAAATAAAAAAGGGAAGAGGGATACCTGAATCACCTCGTCGTCCCACCGTCTTGGCCGTCGCCAGATTTGAATCAAAAAAAGGGGGCTCTCGGTTTTTGTTGTTTTTTTCTAAAAAAAAATATAGAAAAAAGTTTCAAGGTTAAGAATAGCAAAAACAAAACCAGCAAAAACGGAAAGGTTTTTTTTACATTCTCTTTATTTTTACGAAACCTTTTTCTTTATTTTTTTTAGTTTTAAAAGAAAAGTAGTATATGTACATATGTTGAATATATATAAAAAAGAGGAAACTTACCTGGCATTCGATTGCCATACGCGGCGGCGACGTGGTGGCCCTGTTCGCCGGTTTCTAGGTTCTGGCCGGAGTAGAGGGAGAGAGTTTTGAGAGGATTTTCAAATTTTTTTTAGAAAGAGGGCTGAAATGAATTTTTGAGAAAATTTTTATTTAAATAGGCCCCCAAAATGACGCAGTTTTGGGCATGCCTTTTAGGTATGGGTGAGCAAAACTCGATTCAACTCGAAAAAATCGAAAAAAAATTTGAATTTCGAGTTAAATGAATCGAGTTATTTGAGTTAATCGAGTTATTCGAATCAACTCGAATTTTTTTTCGAATTTCGAGTTCGAATTGAGTTGAGTTTTCGAATTCGAATAACTCGAATAATTCGAATATCAAACTATAATATTTTACATTTTTACCCTAAATTCCCAAACCTTTTTATTTTTCCCTCAAAACTTTTACTCCTTCCCACTTTCCCCGAAAACTTTTACTCCCCTCCCCTCCCAACCCCCCAATCTACCCAAAATCTATTTCCCACCAAAATTTTACTCTCACATTTACTTTTTCTCAAAATTTTACTCCCAAAAACCCTCAAAACCTTTTATTTTGCCCCAAAATTTTTACTCCCTCTCACTTTTCCCCTAAAAGTTTTATTCTCTTCCCATCCCACCTCCCATATACCCCAAACCCTCCCCCCTCCAATTTTTTTTTAATATTTTCCCTCCAAAATTTTACTCCCCCATTTACTTTCCCTTATTCCCCAAAACTTTTTATTTCCCCCCTAAACTTTTACTTCTCATCCTTTACTCTCAAAGAAAAAATCAAAATTATCCAAAAAAAAGTCACTAAGCATAAATAGTAATAATTTTATTTATATCTACTATTTCTATTATTAAATTAAATTTCACATTTTATATTATTTATATTATTGAATTGTTTAGTCATATTGAATATTTATATTAAAATTGAATTATTAATTATGCCATAAAATATTCATGTTAAAATTTTATATTGGTATCAATTTCACATTTTATTTTTAAAATAAATTTTATTAAAAAATCATAGTTTTACATTTAATATATTTTTAATTCCAAAATACATAGTGACAAGAATCAAGATAATTGAAACAACTAAGCAAGCAAAGAAGCTAACGGTATATAAAAATTAATAAATAAATTATGAGGTGATGAAAGTTAATAAAAAATTTGATTAAGGTGGTCAAATTTTATTACGATGGGTGACAATGGTTACAAGGACCCAAAATTATTTTTTAAAATTTAACTCGAACAAATATATTCGATTCGATTCGATTCGAATTCCATCTCACTCGACTCGATTCGAGAAAACTTCAAATAAAGTTAGGATGATAAAAAGAGATTCGAAAACTCGATTAACTCGAAAATTTTCGATTCGATCGAATGCTTACCCCTACTTTTAGGCACCAAAACGGCGTCGTTTTGGTCAAGATCGGACCGACCCGACCCGATCCGCCTAGGATCCATGTGTTTTTGGATAAAAGGGGTTATTTGCGCCCCCAGTCCTTCCGCTTTTGAGGCTGGTTACAATTGGGTCCTATCCCTTTTTACGTTTTTTAATTTTGCAACAGATTTTTCATTTTTCTTTCAATTTGGTCCTTAGACCGTTTTAGAAGGAAAACGCATGGAGCACGCCGTTTAAAGGGTGGGAATAATTTCCCATCCGGTCCTCGCTTGCTTTCAGTAGCTTCCCATTGGGTCCTCTTTCTCTTTATTTATAATTTATACCTTTTAAATCTCATTGTATCTGATTTAGACCAACTTTTTTTGTGTTATCTTTGTTATTTTAGTTATTATCATTCTCATATATATTTACTTTATATTTTTTAGTTTATGTACATATTTATATATCTATATACATTTATTTTATTTTATTTTATTTTTTCATGAATATAGATATATACTTGTATATATATTTTATATATATAGTTTTATATACATATACGTATATATACATACTTACATATACTCTTATATTTAATAAACTTAATATACATATATATATCTTTTCATATTTTTATGATTCTATATATATACATACATGTATATTTCTCTTACATGTACATATATTTTATAATTTTGTCTATTTACTTTATTTTTATTATTGTTTCACTTGATGTTCATTTATTTATTTATTTACTTGTTATGGTATATACATAATTGTTTTGTTTTATTTTTATTTTATTTTTATTTGTTTTTGCTCGTATTATTTTTACTTGCATTATCATACTTGTTATTCCGTCATATATAATTTTACCCGAATTCGTAAACAAGAGAAAATTTTGAAAATAAAGGCAATACTCGGTATTTGGGATCTTCGAGAGGATTAAGCCATAACGTATTGGTTTCTAATTTTCTTTGTTGAATCTAAATAATCGAGAATGCTCGTATTTTAAAAAAATAAATAAAAACTCATTATCGGGAATTCAATTGTTGTGTCCTAACGCATTGGATATGACAGGTTGTTTTCTCGAAACGAGGATTTTTTTTAAAACACAAAAAATAAATAAAAGCAATATTTAATGTTTAGAATTTTGAGAAATTGTGCCCTAACGTATTGGGCTGCGATTTCTTTATCTGACTTAAACAATTGAATATGCTTTTAAATTTTATTGCATGAGTTTTTTAAGGATAAGCTCATCTTTGAGGATATAAAATATCATACCCTAACTCATTGGGTATGCCATTTTCTCTCTCTGAAATGAAAGGGTCTTAACATATAATTTGATTTATATAATTTTTTAATACAAGGATCGTATTTCGAATTTCTTTAAACTTTTCAATCTTCGACACTAAGACATTAATTAATCAACTAGGTACCAATTTTGGGCGTTACGAGGGTGCTAATCCTTCCTCGTACGTAACCGACTCTCGAACCCGTTTTTCTGAATTTCGTGGACCAAAATCATTATTTTAATAAAATTAAATTGTTTATTAAAAACAACCATTTTTCAAGGTTGCCCGATCACACCTTATCAAAAAGGATTGGTGGCGACTCCCGTGTTCGTTTTCGTTTTTTAAAATCCAAGTCGACCCCGGTTTAATCAAAAAATGGTGTCAACAGCTTGGCGACTCCACTGGGGACTAAATAAGAGAGTCAAGCCACAGGTTGATTATTTCTTGTCTTTTTGTCGAAAATGAAAAATTTGGTTCAAATTTACGATCCTTTTGTTGCACGTAGTCTGCATCGTTTTGTTATATCTGCTTTATTTGTTTAAGTCTCGATATAGTTTTTGCATATTGCATTTACATGATCGTTCGATCTTACCCTTTTAAGTGGGAGTGAGAAACTACGCCTTCGTGAGGTTTTCACCTCCCATGGGATAGTGAATCGCTTCCGGGATACATCAGTACCTATGTCTTCGTGAGATTTTCATCTCCGCATGGCCATAGGGAAATGTATTCCCCTGAACTGAACTCAGTCCATATGAGCCTATAATGGGTGAGGATCGAGGACTCTGCTGGTTCGGTTACCCTTACTTTAGAACCAAATCGCATATAATAAGCCCTAAGACCTTACCCTAGGTAGAACCACACCGAATCCCTAGAGGTAACCGGAAACTTGGTAAATCTATGATCATTTTGCTACGTTTTGTCTGTTTTGTTGTTATTACTTCGGTTTATAATCACTCTATTGGTTTGAATTTTTTGATATGTTTCTGCATATTACATTACATAACCGTTCGATTATACCCTTTTAAGTGGGAGTGAGAAGCTATTTCCTTCGTGAGGTCTTCACCTCCGTGCAGGATGGCGGATCACTTTCGGGATACATTTGTACCTATGTCTTCGTGAGATTTTCATCTCCGTGCAGCCATAGGGAAATGTATTCCCCTGAACTGAACTCAGTCCGTATGAGCCTATAATGGGTGAGGATCGAGGAATCTGCCGGTTCAGGTACCCTTACTTTAGAGCCAAGCTGCATATAGTGAGCCCTAATTGCCCATCTTAGAAATAATTACACCAAACCATAGTGGTCTTCCGAGTAGGTGCTCAATTTGTTTCTTTCTTGCTTGCTTTTGTTTAGTAATAATATGTTTTCTTTTGTTTTGGTTATGATCGCATTGCATTTTCATCATAGAAAAGAGGTATTGATTCACGTTCAGTTACTAAATAGAGAGCTTGTCACAGAAAATGAGTTTCTTGATAAAGTGGAAAATAATACGGTCGTCCTAATACAGTCCGAGAAAACGTAACGAGGGAAGGATAAGTGGTGACTTTGCTTCGTTGCTAGAAGATTCAAACTGATGAAGATTATTCGAGAGCTACTAACAGAGCTAATAACGCGAGGACAAATGACCAATGGGTTGCGGCTGGGATCAAGTAAAAATGAGATAGATAATATACCCATTTGAAGACTTCGCAAGATTCGATCTTAACATACGAATTTGAGAAAAAGGATCGATGTATTTACCTCGAGTATTAGGACAAGGTCGTATATGTAAATATCCATTTTATGTAAAGAAATTTGTTTTTTAGTAAAGTTTTCTAGATGGAATTGAATTAGAGTCAACGTCTTTTTTGCATTCATGCATCTGCATTACATTTTATTGCATGCATCAAATTTCACTAAAAGACCCTAATCAAACGAAACATTTCAGAGTCAATGGAAACCAACCTACCAAACCAACGCCCTCACGGTACCCGAACAGAAGCTAAAGGAATGGATCAGAGATTGGAACGATTAGAGCAAATGCAAATACAGATGCAAGAGCAATTAACTAAATTTCAACAAGTATGAAGGACCAGATGCTAGATGTCCAAACAAATCTGATGAGCCAATTAACGGTTAGAAAAAGGAAAAAACCCAGCGGTTCACTTTGGGGATGATGAAGACCCTGCTTATTTTCCAAGCTTTACCCCAACAAACATCCAGGCACAACCAAATACATATCAACAAAGAGTAACTGTTAACGTCTGACCACAATACCAGACTGGTACCTCGACACCGGTGAATTTCTCAACGGGCTTAGGATCCAATCTGAGGAGCAATCTAGTTAAACTTGTTGCCTGTGATGATCCGAAACAAGCAAGGGTAGAATACTTAGATACTGTAAAGGCCTCAAAGAAGAAAATTGATAAAGAGGATAATGCAGGCAAGTATAACAAGGGCTACTCAAAACCAATCATTGTGGACCAGTCAAAGACAAAAACCACTAGCCATCAGGTCCCCCAAAGATAAGAATCTGGCACAAAGAAAAACATTGAGAAGCCTCAATTTGCGCTAATCCCAATGTTGTACTAGGAGCTGTATCAGAGTTTATTTGACGCACATGTTGTTTCCCCTTTCTACTTGAAGCCTGTACAACCTCCGTACCCCAAATGGTACGACACGAATGCACAATGTGCCTATCATGCGGGAATTACGGAGCATTCTATAGAAAATTACACTGCCTTTAAAAAGTTGGTTAAAAGGCTCATCAGTATGGGCATCGTCAAATTTGATGATTCATCCAGTACAGACAATCCGTTATCCAATCACATTGATAATGGGGTGAATACGATGTATGAAAAAGGAGGGAAGTGTTCACATCAATGCCATACATGAGAACACAATTGAAAAATGACCTTATTAGATATCTACCCTTACATACTTGGGGGTGTTTTGAACAATGGGACTGTGGAAGAGATCCCTATATTTTTTAGACCTAACTCAGAGTAATGTCTAAAACACGCTTATTGCTCTAAGCCTAGGAGCAGTAAGAATCCTTTTGTGAGATAGGCTTATGTTCAATATCTTTATTTCAATAAAATACATCTTTGTTCTTCACTTTGAGCAAATATTCTTTTATTGTTTCCATTTCATTCATAATCATACTATACAGATAAATATTCTTAGATTCTTTTATTCTTTTGATCTACTTTCGTACCTATAACAGGTCTCTAGATATTAGTAATATGAGCGACACTGTTATTAACTCAGAACCTCCTTTTGAGTAGAATATGTGTCTAAATTAAACCTTAGGACTTTGGAGATAACTGAGACTATAGCTTATCTCCTGATTTGTTAAGGATGGGAGAACAAGATCCTACCTTACAAAGAATCAATGGAAGCCATGGCCTTTCTCTATGTGGGGCACAAATGTCATAGGACCGATCTCGTCTAAGGTTTTTGACGGTTATCTTTATGATCATCAATTGCCTCACTGAGTGGGCAGAAGCTGCTTCATATGCCAATGACGTAAAGTCAACAGTCTGTGAATTCTCGAAAAACCATATGTCAGTATGGAATGCCAAAAAGGAGCACATCTAACAATGCACTAAAATTGAACAATGGCACGATATCAGAAGTTTGCAGTCTACTCAATGTTAACACATTTCGCCCCAAAATGCAGGGTGCAGTGGGAGCAAAAACAAAACAAAAAAGAGAGAAAAACTGCTACTGGGGCAACACATTGGCTTATCGCAGTTTAGCTCATTCCTTCTCTCCGAGTGTTGGATCAGATCTCGATTGAAGAGAAATGTTCAAAGTTATCCGTCTTGGTCAAATGCACCAAAAATAAAAGACATGAGCTCACCAAAGAAGGTTAGCCTTAGAGAGTTCCATGAGGGGGACCTAGCATCGAAAAAAATCCTCCCCATACAAAAAGGGCTTTAGAAGAAAGAGGATATCAAACTAAAAAGGACCTTATGTGGAAGGTTTTATCTAGAGAAGTGTTGATTTTGACTAGAAAGGATAGCAAGGACTTACCTGATCCTACGAGTTCGAATTCAATCAAAGAATGTTAAAAAAAGAAAAAAAAGAAAAGAAAAAAAGAAAAGAAAAGAAGAAAAAGAAAAGAAAAAGTAGAGGCCAAGGTGAAAACCCGCAATGGACGCCTTGAGACCAAAGGGGTTTTGAATTGAAAACCCAGGAATGGGCAATTCAAATTTTGATCAAAGGTGGGGCATGCGGTAGCCTTGTCCTCTCTGAATTAGCAAGAAGGTGAGACGCTACATCTCGAGGCATCAACAAAATCTTCTAGACACATATCAAGTTCAAAAGGGTCCTCAAGAAGTTTAGGCAGAGAAACTCATATTACGATATCTGAGGCACCTATTTCTATTTTATTCGTTTTCGTATTTTGGCAAAATATGCCATCTTGATCAATTTATTCTCATTTCGTATCTTGGAAAAATTTGTTATCTTGATTAATTTATTCATTTCGAACTTTGCTCTCAACAAAATTCCATCTTATCCATTTTAATAATCTTTTTCAAGCATTTTTCATTGAAATAATGATTAATGGACTGATAATACTCAAGCAGAAGAAGTTCTACATATTACTCTGAAGGTTTCTAAATAGTATAAGGACCTAAAATAGGACTATTGTTTAGAACACACCAAGTTTAAAGGTTGAAATATCTAAGAAGGAAAAGTCTAAATTAAGACCATCCTTTTGGATTTTGTTGTCCAAACATTGATGGAACAAAATGACAAGATGTCGTGTTGGTGACAAAGCTTCAATGAACAAACCAGCAATGATTACCGAGTGAAAAGAAGAGGTTTCTCGGAAGATAAAGTTCTACAATTATGCATAAACATTTGGTACAACACCCTGGGAATGGTGTAGGAGACCAAAGAAATTCAGATCCTGTATCCCTGAATTGCAGTAGGAGAGGATTGGGAAAGAGTCAGATCTTATTCTCAGTGGGAGGAGGATGGTTCAAATTTTATGTCCCAAAGTTACAGTGGATTGAACTTTGAAGATTACAGTGGGGGCAATCCGGTTAAGTAAGATACGAGAGTTACCAACCAGACAAGATATCATTCTGACGGTAATAAAGCTTTATTGAACAACGAGCAATGGCAACCTAAGCGTTAAAGAGGGATCATTCTCATGACATTTCTACATTCATGCAAATATCATTCATACATATCTAGTGAAGAGTATTTGATTCATTTTGATTATGACATCCAAATCACTAGGCATAAATAAGTCCATGAAATGGATTTTACATATCATGTTTCCTAGAGAACAGATTAATGAAGTTACCCATACCCCTGAAGTTGCAGTGGGATGGATTGGAGTCATCATATCCAGCCTGACCTCCCCGAGTTTGCAGCGGAGCAGACTGAAGATAGCAGATCTTGTCTTCCTGTATTGGCAGCAAAGCAGATCGAAGACACCAGCCTCGCCTCTTTGAGTTTGCAGTGGAGTAGACTGTAGATAGCAGATCTTATCAAATCGAATCTTATCTCTCCGGAGTTGCAGTAGAGCAGATTATATCAAACCTTATCTCTCTGAAGTTGCAGTAGAGTAGGTTGAAATAACAAACCTTATCCCTTTGAAGTTGCAGTGGGGCAGGTTGAAGATATAATTCCTATCTCCCTGAAGTTACAGTGGAGCAGGCTAAAGCTATTAATCCTATCTCCCTAAAGTTGCATTGAAGCGGATTAAAGCGATGAATCCTATACCTTTGAAGTTGCAGAGGGTTGGATTAAATTTTATCATATCAAATCTTATCTCCCCAAGGTCGCAAGGAAGTAGGTTAAAGCAATAAGTCTTATCTCCCTGAAGTTGCAGTGGAGCAGATTAAAACATCAAAGTCTTATTTCCCTGGCGTTGCAATGGAGCAGGCTAAAACCACAAATCTCGTCTCCCAGAAGTTGTGACAGAGTAGATTGAAGCTACAAGTCGTATCTCTTTGAAGTTGCAGTGGAGTGGATTGAAGCAACAAGACACAGTGGACTGGAATAAAGCTACCTGAAGAAGAGAAACACCAGAACGAGTCAAGAATCAGTGATACCGGACAAAATTGGTTTTTCTTAGTCTTTGCTCTGTTCTTATTATACGACAACGAGTAAAGAGGGGTAGCTGTACAAGCCCAATTTTAGCCCGGGGCCCAAAACCAAACCAATTAAACGCCCAAACTAAACCTACCCAAAAAACCCATTACAAGCCCAATAACAAATCAGACCTAACCCAATTGCATGCCAAAACCCGAATGGCCCAAAAGGCCCAATAACCTAATTGGCTTAAAACCCTCTAATCCATTAGTCAAACTAGGGTTTCAGAAAGTCTGAAACCCTAGCGACGCATCTACTGACTGTTGGACTTCTGTCGCTGTTGCCTTCTGACGCCATCGCCTGCCACCACCTACTCCATCAACGCCTGCAAAAATGACAGAAAAAAAAGTAGAAATACGCAACAAACAGTGCAAAACAGTAGAAAAAAACAAAAATGCATTGTAAATCGGCTATAAAAGCCTGGAACGAATGCTTGTAGCTTCTTCTTCCTTTTTTTCAAGATTTTTCAGAAAATAAAAAAGTAAAAAGCCTTAAGGTGATTTTTTGGATTTCGGTTTTAGATATCTATTTTTGTTCTTTTATTTTTTAATTTATTTTATTTTTTTCTCTGTATACGTAAACGAAAGCAAATATAAAATAAAAAAGGGAAGAGGGATACCTGAATCACCCTGTCATCCCACCGTCTTGGCCGTCGCTGGATTTGAATCGAAAAAGGGAGGGCTCTCGGTTTTTGTTGTTTATTTTTCTCAAAAAAAATATAGAAAAAAGTTTCAAGGTTAAGAATAGCAAAAACAATACCAGCAAAAATGAAAAGGTTTTTTTTTTACTTTCTCTTTATTTTTACGAAGCCTTTTTCTTTATTTTTTTAGTTTAAAAAGAAAAGTAGTATATGTACATACGTTGAACATATATAAAAAAGAGGAAACTTACCTGGCGTTCGATCGCCATACGCGGCGACGACGTGGCGGCCCTGTTCGCCGTTTTTGGGTTCTGGCCGAAGTAGAGGGAGAGAGTTTTGAGAGGATTTTCAGTTTTTTTAGAAAGATGGCTGAAATAAATTTTTGAGAAAATTTTTATTTAAATAGGCCCCCAAAATGACGCAGTTTTGGGCATGCCTTTTAGGCACCAAAACGATGTCGTTTTAGTCTGGATCAGACCGACCCGACCCAAACCGCCTAGGATCCGCGTGTTTCTGGATAAAAGGGGTTATTTGCGCCCCCAATCCTTCTGCTTTTGAGGCTGGTTACAATTGGGTCCTATCCCTTTTTACGTTTTTTAATTTTGCCACAGATTTTTCATTTTTCTTTCAATTTGGTCCTTAGACCGTTTTAGAAGGAAAACGCATGGAACGACGCCGTTTAAAGGGCTGGGAATAATTGCCCATCTGGTCCTCGCCCATTTCCAGCGCTTCCCATTGGGTCATCTTTCTCTTTATTTATAATTTATACCTTTTAAATCTCATTGTATCCTGATTTAGTCCAACTTTTTTTTTGTGTTATCTTTGTTATTTTAGTTATTATCATTCTCATATATATTTACTTTATATTTTTTTAGTTTATGTACATATTTATATATCTATATACATTTTTTATTTTATTTCTTTCATGAATATTGATATATACTTGTTTATATATTTTATATATATAGTTTTATATACATATACGTATATATACATACTTACATATACTCTTATATTTAAAAACTTAATATACATATATATATCTTTTTCATATTTTTTTATGATTCTATATATATACATACATGTATATTTCTCTTACATGTACATATATTTTATAATTTTTTGTCTATTTTCTTTATTTTTATTATTGTTTCACTTGATGTTCATTTATTTATTTGCTTATATGCCCATTATTATCCTAAAAATGTTTTAACTTTTATTTGTTTATTTACTTGTTATGGTATATACATAATTGTTTTGTTTTATTTTTATTTTGTTTTTATTTGTTTTTGCTCGTATTATTTTTACTTGAATTATCATACTTGTTATTCCGTCATATATAATTTTACCCGAACTCGTAAACAAGAGAAAATTTTGAAAATAAAGGCATTACTCAGTATTTGGGATCTTCGAGAGGATTGAGCCCTAACGTATTGGGTTCCAATTTTCTTTGTTGAATCTAAATAATCGAGAATGCTCGTATTTTAAAAAATAAATAAAAACTCATTATTGGGAATTCAATCGTTGTGTCCTAACGCATTGGATATGACAGGTTGTTTTCTCGAAACGAGAATTTTTTTTAAAACACAAAAAATAAATAAAAGCAATATTCAATGTTTAGAATTTTGAGAAATTGTGCCCTAACGTATTGGGCTGCGATTTCTTCATCTGACTTAAACAATTGAATATCCTTTTAAATTTTATTGCATGAGTTTTTTAAGGACAAGCTCATCTTTGAGGATGTAAAATATCATACCCTTACTCATTAGGTATGTCATTTTCTCTCTCTGAAATGAGAGGGTCTTAACATATAATTTGATTTATATAAGTTTTTAATACAATGATCGTATTTTGAATTTCTTTAAACTTTTCAATCTTCGACACTAAGACATTAATTAATCAACTAGGTACCAATTTTGGGCGTTACGATGGTGCTAATCCTTCCTCGTACGTAACCGACTCCCGAACCCGTTTTTCTGAATTTCGTGGACCAAAATCGTTGTTTTAATAAAATTAAATTATTTATTAAAAACAACCATTTTTCAAGGTTGCCCGATCACACCTTATCAAAAAGGATTGGTGGCGACTCCCGTGTTCGTTTTCGTTTTTTGAAATCCAAGTCGACCCCGGTTTTATCAAAAAAATGGTGTCAACAATAAGTATCATAAATTTAATTGCAATAATTAACAAAATATAATATATCAAAATTTAATTTAAATTTAATAATTAACAAGTATAATATATTAAAACAAATATTATTAATTGGATTTTAATGATATATTTATACTTGTTTCTTTTTGGATGATATAAGGAAACAATAAATCCTCATGCGTAAATGAAAATACCTATAATTATAGTAATACCAACTTGGAAATGAAAATACCTCCATAAAAGCAAAACTCAATTAGTTATATACTCTCGATGTAATTTTAGACTTCATAAGCAAAACTATAAGGTTGACAAATATCATATAGAGATATACTAAAATATTTTAGAAAAATTGTCATGTGCTATTTTTTATTCCATAAGCAACTTTAAAAATTTTATGTGTCTTTCTTTTAAATATTTATTACCCCATAAAATATTTGTCAACTTTCTACTTTGCTTATGAGTCTAAAATTCCCATTATAATAAAAAAATATGAGGAGTATTTACTATTTATTTTATTTATATTTTGAAAAATAATAACCCACTAAAATAACATTGCCACATAAAAACTTAGGGTGTGTTTCGCTTCAGGAAATAAGAGTCTGTTTTCATTTTTATTTATTAGAAATTGAAAAACAATGAAGTATTTGGTTAAAATTTTGAAAATATTTTTAAAAAAGAAATGAAAATTTTCGAAAAGCAGAGAATAACAGAAAAGAACATGTTTTCTTTTTAATAATAATGTTTTGAAAAATGAAAAGTTGAAAACAATGAATTATGCATTAAATTTACTTTATATGGAGTCCTTTTAGAAGTTACTTTTTATTTTCATAACCTTTAAACATTTTTAATAAGGATTATTATCTTCTACATTCTATGGGTTGATATAATTTATTTTTAGGTATAGTAAAATAATAATTAAATATTAGTTTCTTTTCTTTCTTTTTAATTTCACAAACAGACATGAAAATTTGACTAGTGTCACTTATTATTATTATTTTACTATATCTCATACGACACTTGTCAGTCCCTTAATCATGTTTGTGGAGTCTAAAAACTCTGTTGGCAGTAAACCAAATAATTTCCCTTAAATAATTAAAAAAAACACTTGGCATCATCTTAGACATGTTTGTGGAGGTTTTTTTTTTTTTTAATTTCACGCCATGGATAGAATAATTACCCTTTTAATAAGTTATACTTTAATTTAAGAGAAATTTTTGGTATACTACCAAGTGAAGTTTTTAAACCCACAAGGTTGCCTTATAGGGATATAGTAAAATACTTTTAAAAAATTTAAAAAGAGACGAATGTGTTGTGGAATAAAAAAGTGAATTGTCAAGATATCAAATACTCACTCTTAGTCTAATTATTTACTTATTTTTCATTTATAGTATGAAAAATATATACCAAACACGTTTTACTATTTTCATTATTGAAAACAAATTTCTATTTTTATTTACCAAACCTATTTTTTCAAGTTTCGAAAATAAAATGAAAATTATTTTCTGAAAATAAAACGGAAATCAAACGCACCTTACTTTCCTATTTTTAAATTTCAAATTATTTTTATTTGAAAAATATATTTTAAATTAATATTGAAAAAATCAAATTAATCAAATTTAAAAACTTCTCATCATCTATATTAATCCTTATTTGTATAAAATCTTCAAATTAACTCAACCCCGTTAAAAAATAGATTGTGATTTAAATTTGTGACACACTTATAAAAATATTAAAAATAACTTCTCGTCGTTTAAAAGAATTTCTCTGAATTACTTTTCAAAATCTACCCAATTTGTAAAAATTAAGTTATCCTACTTTTTATTATTTAAAATCAATTTTAAATTTGGATTAAATTGTCCTGTCACCTATAATTTAGAAGGAAATTTAAAATTGGAAGGAGAAGAAATGTGAAATTAAATAGAGTGAAGGGAGTAAGAGCAAATTTTAAGGCATTTGATTATGAAATGTAATTTCAGGTGTGTTGAAAATCTAAGTATATATATTTATACATATTTACTTAGCATTCTCCATCTTTTACTGAGTCCTTTTTTTAGCAATCCAACAAATCCGCTGATATCAGACCTGTTCAGCTCAATTTGCTACCCTTTTCAGTTTCATCTTTCAACAATAATCTCTCTCTCTAATCCCTTTTCTTCTTCTTCTTCTTCTTCTTCTTCTTCTTCATTCTTCTTTTCTTTCATCAATTTATCTGACCATTTCATTGATTCCTCAACACACACACACACACACACACACACTTGAAATGCAACCATGACCCTCAAGGGTGGCGCCACCAGTGCCTGCGCCGCATGCAAGTACCAACGCCGTAAGTGCATCCCTGAATGTCTTCTTGCCCCTTATTTCCCCGCCGATCAAACCAAAGTCTTTCAAAACGCTCATAAATTGTTCGGCGTTAGCAATATTGTTAAGATACTACGAAGCTTAGATCCTTCCCAACATGCCGAAGCAATGCGTTCCATCAAATATCAAGCCAATGTCCGTGATCGCTTCCCGGTTTACGGTTGTTTGGGTGTCATTCGTCAGCTTTATTATCAGATTCAGATGTTGGAAGAGGAAATGCATACCGTACTTACACAACTCGAGATGTATAGACAACACCATCATCACCAACAACAACAACAGCAACATCAGCACCAGCACCAAATTTCATCAATGGCGGACGATGTCATTTCTCAGTTAGAACTCGGCATGGCACCCTCTAACAATGCTCTTCCTCTCTTTAATCAAGTTACTCATCAACCCTACACTATGCAAAACACTTACTCCTCCTCAGACATCGATTCTCCTCCTAAAGACAATGTAGAAAACAATTCTTTGTGGATCCAACATCTTTTTTTCGACACTAATAATCACGGTACTAGCAACAATGATAGTCCCATTGCCATTCAATCTCAGTTATTGGTCCCTAACTCCGAACCCTTAGCCGATACTCAACACCAAGTGGTTCAAGATTACGATGAAATTCATCCCTTTTTCGATTCCATCGACGACAGACAATCTTATATTGATACCAAAGATGCCGAAGACTCCAGCAGGTAACAACAACCACCATCTAATTTCTTTAAACATTCAGACAAAACCGATATTTTTTTATTCATAATTTATGATTGGAGAAATGAATATAGAGCAAAATGCAGTTCAGAAGAATCACTCAAAGAGACAACGCAATTAATGGTGGGGAATGTTGGAAGCAAAGATTTGAAAAGTGCAGCTGCTTGTTTCAGTCTCACCAGTGTCAGCTGATCAGCTGCCACCCAAAAAAACTAGTACTGCAACTCCCATTCCTTTCTTCTTTTTCTTTTTCTTTTTTCTTAATCAGATCTTATATAGTGCACATCCCACAATTTTGAGTTTTTTTTTTCTTTATTGTAAAGTTTTAATATATATTATATACATATATATATATATATATATTTGGTAATTTTGGTAAATGATTTTACATTCAGTATTCACACTGCTGAAATAAGTGTTAATTCTTTTTTCACTAGATAATAATAAACTTCCTTTTCCCAAGTTTAGATGATTATAGCCATTTACATCATCCTTTTGTAAGTATTTGTGTTGCATATTGGATAGGGATACTTTGATATTGGGTTAAATTTAATTCATTAAATTTTTTATCCATTAACTTTTTCATTTATGAATCATCATTATTCATAGCTTGGTTCATGAATATAATTCTCCAAAACTCTCTAAATAAATAATTATAATAATTTTTATTAAGTTCATATATTATTATTATTAGATATTTTATCACTTGAATCTAATTTAATTTGGTGTGGATAGTATCTGAATATGATATTTCTTTGTGGAATTCTTGCTTAATTTTATTTTTATCTTTAAATAAATTTGATTTAACAAATTTCATTTTAAAAGATTTGAATCTTCACTAAAATATTATGCATACTTATTCAAAAATATTATAAAATCAATTTGATATGTTATTTAAAATATAAATGCTAAATATAATTAGTTTATTTGATAAATATAATTTTATATTTTATATTTTTCATTTTCAAATTTTCAAATATGTTTGGATATAAATTTGCTTTTGAATAATCATTGAGTGTCTAATTGTGTTCACCATATGTGTCTTATAACGTAGGTGCAATGTCAAAAATTGTGTGATGAGATTTAAGATTAAAAATTTTGTATTAAAATTATTTTTAATTTTTAGAAGAAAAAATTTATTAGGCTAAAAAGAATTAAATTGAATTAATAAGATTTGAAAGGACTAAGTTGGAATTATATAATTTTATGGAGTGAGCCTAAATATATATATATATATATATATTGAAATAAACCTTAATTGTTGAAAAACATAAATTCAAAATTCAAATATTAAACTAGAAATAAAAAATTATCACTTATAATTAGACCTGATCATGGGTCGGGCCACTCGCCCTGACCCGAAGGCCTGCCTGAAATGTGGGAGGGTTTGGGTAAGGTATTTTTGGCCCGGGCCTGGCTCGGTCCGAATTTACTAAAAGACAAAAAAAATCTTCTCTTTTTTTTTGTTTTTGAACTTTATTTTCTGGTTGTTTTCTCCCTATTTTGCTACCACTTTACTATTATGTTGTTGCTATTTTATTGTTATTGTTTGGATATTGTATAAAACTTATTTTATTGTTAATTTTGTTATTATTTTAAAGACATTTGTTAATTTTGTTATTATTTTAAAGGCATTTGTTAATTTTGTTATTATTTTAGAGGCATTTGCTTGTTAAGTTGTATTTATCTTAGTGTTATTTAAGTCTAAATATTTTTTAAAATTTATTTTCAATTTGTTGAGAAGTATTTATTTTGATGTTTTTAGTATTTTTGATTTATTATATATATTTAAAAATTATATAAGAATAATATAAAAAATTAATATGGGCGGACCGGGTCGGGGATAGGATTTTCGGGCCCGGTCGAGCTTGGGCCTAGTAAATGAGCCTAAATTTTTAGTTGAGCTTGGCCCGAACCTGGCCCGACCCAACCCATGAGCACCTCTACTTATAATTGATAGTTTACTTTTAGGAGAAAATTTATTGAATAAATAGATATGTAATTAGATCTGATTATGGGTCGGATTAACCGTCCAAGTTCGGGAGAACTGATATTGTTGTTACCTTCATTTTCTTCAGTTTTTTTTTTCTTGTGTAGCTTTGTGAAGAGTGAGAACTCCATTTCAGTTTCATCTAATTTTCATGCTATTTCAGTATCTGGTGATAGTTTTGGTGCTAGTTCAATAATTGCTGATATGTTGGTATTGGCTTATGTGAACAATATGAAAAGTCATTTAGCATTTGAAGCTTTTAAGAGAGCTGGTGACTATGGCTTTAAGTTGTCAGCTGCATCTTGTAATCCTCTATTGAGAGCTTTGGTGAAGGAGGATAAGATTGTAGATGTGGAGTATGTGTATAAAGAGATTATTAGAAGGGGAATTAAAGTTAATGCAATAACTTTTAATACGGTGATCAATGGACTGTGTAAATGTTTATTCAGGAAATGAAAGCATGGGGGGTCTTGCCAGATGTAATTACCTATAATGCTCTTTATCTCTGGTTATTGCAAGAAAGGTAGGATGTATAAAGCTGATGCTATTTTGAAGCGGCTAAAGCCTTCTTTGTATATATATATATATATATATATATTTTTTTTTTTTTACTTTACGAGGAATTTTCTTTTGTTTACTCCTTTTGTTGTTGAGAATGAAGACAGTGTTGAGATCCTATACTTTAATGGCGTATAATCTTAGCAAAAACTTTATATTTTTTGTTAGCAATCTGAAAATATATTTTATTAATAATTAAATCATGAACACCAACTTCTTTTCCCTCAATTCTAGCATTGCTATTATAAACTCACCATTTTCCGAGACTTCATTATTTCATAGTTGTTTTGTTGTCATTCTGCCGTTATTTGACTATTATAATGTTACTTGGAATATTTACAATATTTATTTATAGACATAAGAAGTATAAATGAAATAGAGATATACTTCTAATGACTATTAGAATTTAAAGTTTATCAAAACTTATCTAGATCTTGATGGACATCCACTTAATAAGATATTCATAACACTCTCCCTTAGATGTCCATTGGTAGATAATGTGTCTCGTTAAAGCCATACTAAGATAAAAACCCTGTGGGAAAAAAAATTCCTAGTGAAAGGAAAAAGAATACACATATCTATAATATGTATAATACGTTGCATCGTTAAAAACCTTACCAGGAAAACTCAATGGGGCAAAACCCATCATGAAAACATCACATACCTTTTTATATTCTATGTATTCAATCTTGAATACTAGTTTTCAAATGACTATTTGAATGTATTTGCTAAGCATTTATATCACTATTATTTTGAAAGTCATGAGTGAGGGAAACTATTATTCACTATGTCAAATTTACCACAGATGTTCAAATTATTTAAATTCATATAAATGAACAATTTCCCGAGAATTTCAATATTCTTTTGGCATTCTAAATCCTTTAAGGATTTTAATATAAACTTCACTATATAGTGATTCATAAAAGGTTGTAACAACAACCATTAGACGCAAGTTAAATTTTTTATGAATTGTCAGTTTAACAATATATCTAAAAGTTATTGCATCCATCATAAAAGAATATTATATCTTTCATAATCAATGCTAGAACTTAGCAAAAAAATTCATATTTTTATGCCGCTTTTGCAAAACTGCTTCATTTGTACCCTCATTGACTTTATATCTTTAGATATTTGGACCGTTGGTCCAAAAACTCTATGAATTTGAGTTGCGTCTTTCTATTTTGACCAATCTATTCAATATCTACATTTCTCAATAGATTTATTCAAGATCCTTCTTTTATTTCATTATTTCAACAATAATATTGCATGCAAAACCATTGTTGATCACTTTTATTATTCGGTTCCACATTTTCTTGAATTGATATAACTTATCAATATATCTTATTTTTACTATTTTAATCTTCAATTTCAGGTACCTAAATCTCTTTTGGAGTTTTAATTATGTCTTTGGTCTATTCTGGAGCACCCGTCTCCACTATATAACCATCTAGAAGAAATATTTTATTTTATGAGAATTTTCATATTTGGAACTTGTAATTGAGTTATCCTTATTGAACTTTCGATTCAAATTACTCTCCCCTGGCTCATTACAAGTCATTATTTCTCTCCCCCTAATGCCGAGAAAACTATATCAAAATAGTAGTCACAAATCATGTATAATTGAATCTCCAAAATATTCAAAACGTATAATAAGACAAGGAGGCTCGTAATTAATATATATTCCCAACTTTCGTTGATGATTCACTCATCTTTGTGCGTTGTGGTGGATCAATTGGAATATATATGCACATACAAAAGTTCAAAGATGGGAAATATTTAGCTCTTGACCAAAAACCAACTGTAATGGGGAGTATTTATAACTTATTGGCTTGATGCATACAACACGTAAATAAACATAATCTCATGTTGAAATAGGAAGTTTAGTTCTCATAAATAATGGTTTAGATATTAATCAAAGACGTTCAATCAACAATTTCTTTAAACCATTATGCGCATAAATAACAAACTTTTACAAAAGTTTTTCAAACTCAATCAATAAAAGGTTGAGATATAAACGCATCAGTATTAGCAAAATGAATTGTCTTAATTGCATGATCTAAAACTAATTATTTAAACAAGAAATCTTGCAAACGACAGATTGCAAGTTGGTAATACATATGTGATTATTTTGTAGATGCATCTACCAAAATCATATAATATCAAAACCATCCACATGGTGTATGAATGCGCCCATATTCATTTCAGAAATGCAAGACATTAAATCTCAACTTTAGCTTGTGAGTTTCTAACAATCAATTTTTATTAAAAACAAACAATAAATGAGAATTCTTTCAGACCCCCCTCTATTTTTTTTAATTTTCATTTTGGCAACTTTTACTTCTATATTATTGAATGTGTCTTAAAATCTGAAAAATTCGTGGGAGGGGTCATTTTTGGATTCAGAATGGATAAATTCAAGAAATAAGAGTATTAAGGATACTCATTAGAAAAACTAATCCAATCCATAAAGATGTACCACAAAATACAATATTTTTGTTACTCAACCAACCATTAGGAGAAGCAAATACAACAGGTACACTAATCAGTAAGATTGATGAAGTAGTAATTAATGCAAAAACAACCAATTGGAAAACAATAGTCATGTTTCTAATCCTCCAAGCTATCAACAAAAGAACTGTATCATTTGATCCCTCTATGATATTGACCAAAAAAATTAATAAAGTGCAAGGTAGAGGGATTTTACCATGAATCGATTTATTCTATATGATTTATTTCCAACCCTTTAATCACTTTTATTCGGACATGGGGTCAATGGTGATATCTTCTGGTTCTTTAATGAATGTCTATATGAATTCTCAATTAATTTTCGCATCATATAGGATCTAGGATGGTCTAACTGATCACGTCAAGTAGTAAATGCATTTGTTTCAGTAAACTTCTGGTTTACTTTAACATGCATTTCAATTGTACTAATAATGTCAATATAAATTGTGACAAATTGATAATTTTACTTTCATTCCTTTTACTTTGTATCCACATATAAGTATTATGTGACATTTACTACTGGAAATGTCTAAATTAATGTGAAATCTAAATCACTATTTTCCAGGAGTACAATCTGTACATAACCAATGACTTTTTATGCATAAGTTTTCTCTTACAAGTTCTCAATAGTAATATTTTTCCATGTAATTTTAATAGAAAACTTATTCGAATACCGTAGAGTTATACTCATAGTTAAAAAAAAAACTTGCAACTTCAGGTGCATCCAACCATAACGAGCTTTAGATAGAATTACCATATTTTGTTGCTCATAAGTAGATATTTTACAGTCAAATATTTTACTTTCAATCCCTTAATGAGAATGATGACAAAATAAGATCACAAAGATAGTCACAGTCAATTCAATTTAATAACAAGAGTACTCAATAACTCAATCCTTCTTTTTTTTCATCCTTTCAGAATAAATATTTATAGCAATAGTGATTCATATGAAATATAATCTTTTCTTCATTCACAATCTCAATATGAGATCCATTATAAATATATTTTAAAACCAATGGATTAACCATCACAAGATATTAATATATTAGCTCTTCGGAGCTTTCGACTAATTTTGTACTACCAAATATTGGAGTAATATTGATTTATATTTTCTTTTGCGTTCACTTCGGGGAATGCAATATTTTTACTAGGATGAACTTATAAACGTCCCAAAAAATTCTTTATTTCATAATCACCATCGTAAACATGCATGAATTTTAAATAAAAATCTATCTATTCATGTTGTCATGATTAGTCTCCAATTATAGTAAAATATACCTGAGATTCTTTAATATCATTGTTATCACCCTGGTTAAGTGGTTAAAGGCTCTAATAATTACCCATAGTGCGCAGGCCTCAATTGAAATAGCAGCAACTCTAGGAGGCAATCGACAATAGCAAAATTTGGGATATTTTTGTGACTTATGGAGAAAAACAATTTTATTACAACCTGACCTAGCCCAATCTATAATCAGGTCTATATATAATAAATGTAAAATTTAAGATAATATAATCTTAAAAAGCAAAAATTCCTTTAATGATGTAACTCATCGTTTACTTATTATTTTTATTTAAAAAATTACCCCATAATTTTCATTACATATTATCAATCGTATTTAAAAATTAAATTAATGAAAATTTTATGTTTCACTTGTTGAATTTGTTCACATGTCATTAAATAACCGTCCATGGATTTATATTGGATGCAAATTGAATTAGTAACACATTTAATATCATATAAATTAAGTTTAATTGTAAATTTTATCTTTTATTTTACAAAGCTAAAAGTTAATCCATAACCATTGTACTCTACTAAAACAAGGAAATTAGTCCAATTAAATAATTTTGTTAAACTTTATCATTCAATTGTTAACATAAAATTAAATAATTCCATGTGCAAGAAATTGCAGCAAGTCATCAAAAACTAAGGTTTAAGTTAATGTGTTTACTAAAATTGGATGAAATTTTGTATTTTCATAAACTACAAACACCAAATTATAATAAATTAAAGTTGAAGAATTAACTTCTTAAATTTAAAAAATTCATCATGATATTTTAAGAACTATGAAGGCCACATTTCAACATTTTTGGACCTTCATTTGTTCACATGCATTGATGCTCTCTTTCTCCTTTTTACATTTTAGAAAATCGATTAATTTTAGTTTTGATATTTTTATTATAGATATTTAAGTTTTAATATAACTTTACCTCTATAATTTATAATTTTATTAATTAATCCAAATAGTTAATATTATTAACTTTTCAATTAAAATATTATGTTTTGTATAATTTGAATGCTTTAGAGTTTTAGAAACTTTCCATTTCTTTTAGGTTTACATTACTTTTCTTTACATTATAAGACAATTGTCAAATTTCAATTCGAGCCTTATCTTTGGAACTTAATATTTAATCTATATACTTTAATTTTTACATAATTTAGTCCTTTTACTTTTATAATGTCATTAGTTAGTCTAAATAGTTAATATTGTTAATATTTCAATAAAATGTTGACATCAATTTTGTTAAAAACACTATTCCAACAAAAAATTTATTTTGTCATGATCGGTTTGAATGAGTGTTTTAAGAAATATTATAATCGATATTTTCAATATTATTTTATTATTAAAGATTTCCAAGTAAATATTTTTAATTTCAAAATGTCAAACTAGATAATTTAATAGAAGAATTTTAATGGTGGTAACAACTAGATCTAAATTTTAAAGCTAAAAAGTAAATGGACTAATTTCTAAAAAAAAGTAAGGGATTAAATTTCAAATGTATGAAGTGTATATGAACTTAAAGCATATTTTAACTTTCAAATTTTTACTCTATAATTTGACACAAACAAATTATAATTAACTCATGGTTTAAGATGACAACTATAGTAAGAACTCTTAAAATGAGAACCATGATAACCAAATTAGTTTTAGCCCTTAGATCAAAATGAATAAATCTAACTCTTCTATTTAAGATTTAATCTATCTCACTAAAATAAAGAGCACAACACCTAAACCATGTCTGGTTGGGGAAATATGAATGCATTATTGTCTAATTCAACGGGACTACCACCAAACCATTGTTTGGTTGGGGGGAATACTCTATTACGACCCGTGTTGAATACAGGCTTATTCTAGGTAAATGGCGGCGCATCATTCAGTGCTTTCCCCACTGAATTCCCTTTTCTCACCATTCCCATTTTTCTTGTTAAGCTATACTAACAACTTAGAAAACAACAAAGACTTAGGCTTTATTTCATTGTAAAACTCATATCTTTGAGTACAGGCTTCTCATAGTTTTATACACAAACGTAAGCATAACTAACTGCTCAACTGTTGACTAACCGTACAACAGTTTTAACAACTACTAACAGCTTTACTAACTACTCTAACATTCCCCTGGTTCGGTTGACTTTTGAGCACCAAGTTCATTAAATGAGACAACACGTAGAGCACGTCGAAACAATGCAAAGTTTTTCGGTGTGACAGTCTTTGTGAGAACATCAGCAATCTGCTGATCTGACGGTACAAAATTAACTTGAAGCATGCCAGCAAGAATCTTCTCACGCACAAAGTGATGGTCAATATCAACATGCTTCATTCTGGCATGATGTGTGGGGTTCTCTGCCACGGACACTGCAGAAGAATTATCACACCAAATGACTGGTGTTTTTCCCACTGCTATACCTACTTCATCCATCAACTGCTTGATCCACAACAATTCAGATACACAGTTGGCTAGGCTGCGATACTCCGCTTCAGCAGAGGATCGTGATACTACTGACTGTTTCTTTGAACACCAAGCAATCGGGTTTGGCCCTATGTACACAACATAGCCAGATGTAGAGCGATGATCATCAATATATGAAGCCCAATCTGTATCCGAATAACACACCAGGTCTGGTTGGCCCTTTGAAAAATATAATCCATGATCTAACGTACCGGCCAAATACCTCAGCACATGTTTAACAGCTCGCCAATGAGTATCACTTGGAGAGTTCATAAACTGACTGAGTTTATTTACACAAAATGAAATATCAGGGCATGTGACACACACATATTGAAGCATTCCTACAATACTTCGATACAGATGAATATCAGAGAACAAAGGACTGTTGTCTGACACAGTCAACTTGGGCGTATTCACCATAGGCGTAGGAGTAGTCGCAGCCTCAACCATACCAACTTTTTGCAGTAACTCCATGATATACTTCTTTTGGCTAAGCAACAGCCCCTGAGTTGTCCTTTGTACATCAAACCCTAAGAAGAAACTAAGATCACCCATATCTTTCAGTGCAAACTTACTGTGAAGCTGGCGAACCACCTCACCCGTGTCATGCGCAGAACTCCCAGTAAGCACAATATCATCTACATACACCATGAGCAGTAGACACTTTCCCACTGATACTCGAATGAACAGTGACGAGTCTGCTTTGGACACTTGAAAACCAAGTTGAGCTGCCAAATAATGCTTAAGTGTTTGAAACCAAGCACAAGGGGCCTGACGAAGGCCATATAGAGCCTTATTCAGTTTGCATACAAGCTTTTGCCCAGTACCATTTGATACCTCAAAACCAGGAGGTTGCTCCATATATATATCTTCAGTCAATTCACCATTAAGAAAGGCGTTATTGATATCAACCTGTTTTAACGGCCATCTCTGCATAACAGCAAGCGCAAGTATTGTCCGAATGGTCGAAGCCCGAACAACTAGACTGAAAGTGGCATGAAAATCAAGTCCTGCATGCTGAGAGAATCCTTTGGCAACCAAGCGAGCTTTATACCGGTCTAGGGACCCATCTGCCTTTGTATTGACCTTAAACAACCACTTACATCCTACAGCCTGGTGATTTTCTGGTAAGGGACAAATGTCCCAAGTATTGTTGCGAATTAACACCTGCAACTCCGTATGAATCACAGCATGCCAACATGCAGACTTCATAGCAGCATGAATGTCGCTAGGAACATCACTGGGCGAGAGAGACGATGTGCTGAGAAAAACCTTTGGCTTAAAGACTCCAGCTTTACTTCTGGTGACCATGGTATGAGTATTGCATGGAATAGACATAGCAGGTGAAGCATGATGGAGGACTGTTGTGGGGCAGGTGAGGAGGACATATGTGACTGTAGTGGGACAGGTGAAGGAGACCTATGTGACTGAGATACAGGTACAGATACAGGTGGTTCATGAGATGGTGACAACATAGGTGTAGATATATAACGAGAGGAAACAGTAGCTGAAGGTCTAGTACATGGATGACAAGATGGAGACAGTACAAAAAGTCTAGAACTAGATGAAGTTGAAGCAACAGATGAGGTTGCTGAGACAGGGTTACTTTTGTATGGAAATGTGGACTCATAAAAGGTAACACTTCGAGAGACATAGATTCTACCAGTTGCATCTTGAAACTTATAGCCTTTATGTGATGGTGAGTAACCTAAGAACACATAAGGGGTTGACCAAAACTGCAACTTTATTTTGTGAAAAGGTCTAAGATTAGGGAAACATAAGCAGCCAAATGTTCTAATAAATGTGTAATCTGGTTGTGTGTGAAACAACTTTTCATACGGTGAGATGTTACCCAAGACGGAAGAAGGCAGACGATTGATCAAGTATACAGCGCTGCAGAATGCTTCATTCCAAAATGTCAAAGGCATGGATGCATGAGCGAGCATAGACAAGCTTGCTTCAACTATTTGCCTGTGCTTGCGCTCAACCAGACCATTCTGAGCAGATGTGTAAGGGCAGGTAAGTCGATGTAGTATTCTATGATGACTAAGATAGTTCTTCAGTACTTGGAACTCCCCTCCCCCATCAGTTTGCAAGGCTTTAAGCTTGCAATCTAGAGCATGTTCAGCCTATCTGTGAAAATGTGGAAACACTGTAAACACATTAGACTTCTTATGGAAAAAATACACCCAAGTGTAGCGTGTAAAAGCATCAGTGAACGCTACATAATAGTGAAAACCATTAGACAAAATTGGTGTTGGTCCCCAAACATCAGCAATAACCAACTGCAATGGAGAGGTATAGTCAGTGACTGATTTTGAAAATGGAAGCTTGTGCTCTTTTCCCAAATGACATGCAACACATTCACTAGATTTATTATTGTCATCAAACTGTATATTAAAATGATGAAGAGCCCTTATAAGAATGGCTCGGCAAGGGTGTCCTAATCTAGAGTGCCAAATGCTAAATGGAAGCATCGAACTGGCTGTAAAACATTAAGCCTGTTTAAAGTACACATAATTTTTGATAGAACTGTTGAGGTGTATTTTATACAATCCACGATCAACTGACCCGCGAAGAAGAACCTCTCTGGTGTTGAGATCAGGAACCTGGCAGTGATTAGGAAGAAATTCAAACATGACATGATTATCTTTCGTGAACTTGGACACTGATAACAGATTCTTAGTAATGCCCGACACAAAAAGCAAAGATCGCATATATAAGGGACGAGAACGAGTGAGCAGGGATGACTGTCCTGTAGACAAAACAGGAAGAGCTGACCCATTCCCTACATACACTTTACCTAGTCCTTTGTAGGTAGCAGTGTCACTGAGTGATACAGCAGAATTCGTAAGGTGATGCGTGGCACCAGAGTCTGGGTACCAGGAATTATCACCAATCGTATCAGGTGTTGCAACAAAAGCTTGAGGTGGAGATACACCAGACGATGGAAGACTAACCTGCTGAGTAGGACTTCCAGCAAACACATTAGGCCAATTAGATGAAAAAGGAGTTGGAGAAAACCAACCTGGTGGACACCACGCTGTATTTGGCTGTGTTATGTGCAAAGAAGGTAAACACCATGGTGCAACTTAAGGACCTGCACCAACCATGCAGATATTTGCCTAAGAAGGAGGTCTATAATTGGCACTTTTGTAGGAAGCGTCAAAACGATGATAGCTGCGATCAACAAGATGCCCAGGCTTGCCACACAATTGATACTGAATTCGCGAGGCAGAAGAGCGTCCTTGCCCATGTCCCCTATATGCTGAGGAAGGGCGATAAGATGGAGTATAACCAGTGGTACGCTCAGACGATTGATCAGTAACCACATTTGCAGAACTAGAAGAGTCACCAAGAACAACCTGCTGTCTAGCTTCAGCATCGACAAACATAGTTGCTACTCTTTGAACAGTGTATGGAACTTGACTTACTGTGATAATAGCAATCACTGATTCGTACTCAGGTGATAGACTATTGAGAATGGCAGTCACATGTTCTTGTTCACTAATAATCTCACCACAACTAGCAAGATTGTTACAGCATCCTTCTATTTTCATCAAGAACTCTTTCATGCTCAAATCACCTTTACGTTGAGAATGCAAGGCTCATCTATAGGACATCAGTCTGGAGGTGGTTTGACTGCCATACAAGTTAAGGAGAGCAGTCTAGATTTGAGCGCTCGTGTCCTTGCCAATAAGATGCGGGAGAATCGCTTGACTAATAGAAGACAGCAGCCAAGAGGCTAGGACACTATCCTGCTGCTCAAAATGGGCAAAGTCTGAATTTTCATGAAGTGCACCACTATCATCAGATAAAAACTGAATGGGAGGAGTCGTTCTTGAATCCAAGAAGCTTTGAATCTTCCTTCCATTGTAATCATCAACAAGTCCCCAGCTTCATCTATTCTTCACTTAACTCTAAAACAAAATACCTGAGCCTATTTGTGGTATCGATTTAACCTCCTTACTCAACCCGACAGCCCTCAGTCCCTTGGCTTGCTTGCTCCACCCATAGTTGAGCCATAGATATCGATTTAACTATAGGTTCTTCTCTCTCTCTCTCTCTCTTGTTTCTTTTTCATTTTTCAAAATTTTTTTGAGTTGGTTTTCTACAAAAAAGAAAAAGAAAAAAGGTAAAAGAAAATTACAATTTTTTTTATTATTTGTAATGTGCTAAACTACTAATTAAATTTATTAACTTCAGGGTTTGTTGGAGTACCGTGCTATATTTGATTTTGGTCATCATAACTACATTCAAGTTAGTTGACTATCATGAAGTCTGTTAAGTTTGTGCTTCTCTAAGATGGTACTAGCTCCCCATGCATTTATATGAGTTGCAATTATTTTCTGTTTTTCAAGGAATTATATTCAGCTAAGCTGTAGATATTTGTTTTTGACTTTTCTAATTAGCAGGAAATATAAATTTGCTTGATTTTAAATTGAGTTGAAACAAATTGTGCATATTTACTATTGTACTATGTTGTGCTACTTGATTTTGCACTTATATTGCAGCGTACTGGCATGGTCTCTTTCTTATTTTTGTTTATAATACAAGGATTACAAGTTTACCTCTTTATGCATAGATGTTAATTTCGTGGTTTGAGGCAATGTTTCAACTCTAACATATATTGTAGTTCAAAATGAGATTAACTTGTCATGATGTTAATATATATATTTCAAATACCTTTTCCTACTTGGATTTTTATTTGCATATACGACTATGCTTACCTATCAGTGTTTTTAACTTTTCAGCCACTGCTCAGAGGTAGATTCCTACGAAATGAAAGACCTATTGAACGTACCTTCCAATTCCTACCTAAGAGACAACGTAATGAACTTAGCTCAGCCATCGAACCGTTAATAGCTCCAACTGCCAACAGAGATTCCACAAGAAGAGCATTGTCTCATTCCAACTCAACCTTTCTTAATGCTTTTCCTCATGCTAAGTTGAGACCCTCTAAAACAGCTCTAAGGTGTCTCCTTATCCACCGCCATAGAAAAACCACATACATAAGTAACATCAGCATCTCGAGTCACTTATCCTATATACGTAGACGTACCATTCCTCAACAAAGCCGCATCGGTGTTAAGTTTCATCCATCCTCTCTCCAGTGACGACCAATAAGACTTCATAATCGATGGATTCGGAGTAACCAATTACGAACAAGTTTGATTATAACTTCTTGCCCAAGTAAACCTGTATCCACTAGGTTTTGCATATAGTTATTACTATTACAAAATACAAAGAGGTTACAATTTTTCCATAGTAACCAACAAAAAATGGAGAACAAACTTTGCCATGTAAGATCATCTCTACCACATTTCCCTTCATCTTGCAGATTCCAAACCAACCATTCTTAAAGTGACATAGAGAAAAACATACCATGCGCATAGTTGGAACGACGAAAATGTGCAAGTGTACATAATCGCAACAAGTAATAAAGTGACAAGTAAATGTCGAGTTATCGTACCCACAGGGACTGTAAAAAGAATTATTTATGAATGCTATTTAAAACACTTTGGTAAAGAAAAATATTTTGTTTAAAGAGGGCGATTAAAACCTAAGATTTTAAACTAAGTGAACTAAATAAATAAATCTCAAATGTATGATTTCAAAATACGATTTTAATCAAGATGACATAATTGTGTTAGATTAATTACATTTCTTAACTTAGAATTATTAAACTCATATTTATATTGTTGCGAATAAGTTCACGACAACTCGGTAATTTGCTAACTTATGAACATACTCACCTACCAAAATCCATTTATCTCTTGACTATATCCCTATGTCAATTCAACCGATTAAACAAATCTTAATAGGCAAATATGTTATTGCACATACATACTTATTAAATCGAAATAATCTCTTGTACATATCCCTATGTCAATTCAAACAATTAGCTCAATTTAATAAGCACATAAAAGACTATGTGAGGTAACAAAGTATCCTTACCTTGAAACAGTTTAATCACAATAATCTTGCAAGTTATGCAAGGCAAATGTATCGTCAGATACTGTTGCAAATCTAACCCTCACTACCTTAGATGATTAAACATGCAATCGATTAAATCTTGTGTCCATTAATTACAATTTCAATCCGTTTAAATAATTAATTCATTAGTTACCTAACAATTGTAATGGAAGAATAACTTAGTCATGATTTTACTTAATCAAGCATATTACCGAGGCCTATAACAACATAAACACAATTTCAATAATTTTAACAAATGAAATTCAATCAACCTAACACGAATTAAATTCAAGCTAAATTGATTAAATTAACCATTCCAACAACAAAAATATTCATAGATATGTTCAGCATAACAACAACAAAAATTAAAGAGATAGGGAACAAGAATCAAATCTGGTGTTTTTCCGTGGCTTGACTAGTTGCTCCGTTCTTCCTTCTCCATTGTCCTCGTTGACCAAGGCTGCTATGAACACTTAATTGCTGCACCAAATAGCTGATGAATGCCCCTTTTCCAAGAGGAGAAATCGGAAAGAGAGCAAGAGAATTTTGGAATGGAAAAGAAGAGAGAAAGTGGAGAAAAGAGAGGAAAGATATGAATGCTTGAGGTGTGTTTCTAAAATGACCAGCCTAAGGGGGTTTTTATAGCTGAGGAGGGCTGCTAAAAATAGCTAAAATTATCATCCAAAGAGCCCTCCCTTGACCAGCCACACTTGTGGCAAGGTTGATAGTTTCAACTTTGCTAATTTAGGCTTGGGGCAAATCTATAAAGCCACAAATTGTGGAGGGGTTTGAATGCAACTTGAACAAGTCCTCAAAGGCCTCTTTGCAAGCTTAAATAATCAGCTAATAAGCTGATTTGGGTCAGCTCTTGGGACGATTTTTGGGCTGTCAATTTCTTGGTCGGTTCGGTTCACTCGGTTCAGTTCAACTAGACCACTTTTTCATAATTAATTAATAATAATTTATTAACCCAAATTAATTTGGATATAAATTAAAATTAATTATATTATGGATTAATACATATAATTTTGGACTGTCTTAGGTTGAAATTTAGTTCACCTTAATACTTCCAATTGCTTCTCAGTTTTGTGCTTTTGGCAGTGTCTGTCGAGCCATTTTTCGCCCTTTGTGCAAATCTGTCGAAAATAACCAAAATTCATCAAAATTAATTATAAAATTAAATAAAATTCAACATGTTTATATTTTAAGTGCACTTTAATTATTTTTTAAAAATTAATTATTTTTCAACAAGAATTTTATCGAAATTGTATGATTTTAAGTTAAAAAGGGTATGTAAAAATGTGTAAATTTCCGTGTTTCCACACCCCTAAACTTAATTCATTGCTCGTCCGAATAATGCACAAATTAAAAATAATTACTCAAAAAACATCTTTGAAAAATTTCTTTAGAATAACATTCTTCCCGAATTATGAATTTAATATACTTAGGCTCAAAAATAAGAAATTTGATAGTTATACTACTTAAGTATGCATATCGTTCAAATTAATCTTAACAACTATTATGATAGAACAATTAGACTAAATGCTTCCTTAACAAGACATGTTAGCCCTTACCAATTTGATTTATTTCCTTATTCAAGATTAAGCTGCAATCATTAAGTTTAACTTATGCCTTCATATGTTGAACATAGCAATTTCTCTCCACTAATGTAGGTAGCATAGAAAACTTGAATCAATAGGTCTTTAAAAAGGTTGTAACGTAGCTAGGCTAGAGGTAGGTAAAAGATAGATAAATTTAGGCTTTTAAACCCTAGACTAAGCTTCAATCGGACCTTTGAAATAATTTCCCTCAATACACCAACTTACTTTGCTTTCACATGTTCCTTTGTACATCTATTTTTTTTGAGCATTTTACTGTATGTACTACAATTTTTAGAGCATTTGATACTTCTTTCAACTCCCTCAAACTTATTTTCAAAGAATATTTTGAATAGTACTGAGTCTAGTGTTTAGGACAATTTAAAGATAATTAAGAGAGAAGTGATGGCTAAATATTGCAAAGGTTCAAATAAAATTAGGCCATATAGTCTCAAAGTTGGGTTTCAAAGGATAAAATTTCATCAAGGTTGGCTTGAAAGGCTCAAACGGCCCAAACAAGAGTTGCCTATATCATTTTCAACATTCCATACTTCTTAGGATTCCGCCTCAAGAAACTACTAAGTCAATTCTAGAGACTTAAAATTTCATGCATGCCTACCTTTCTTAAGGAACTAAAAATTTTATGGTACGATTTGCATGCTTTATTAAAAATACATTTATATCATTATTCAGCTAACATAACAATTTATTGAAATAATAGAACTTTATTTATACTGAAGTTTAGCATACTTAACAAAATTTCAAATTATTGAACAGAATATATCCTAATCATAATTAAAAGAACTATTTAATCTGAGTGGAAATAATTTCAATTTTTCGGTCCCCCTACTTAAAATGAATAATCTCCTTATTGTTTAAAGTGAATAGATACTATACACCATGTAGGATTCTAGAAAAGAGGAGGTGAGTCAATTTGACTGCTTAAGTACCAAGCTCTTTCTAAATCCAATCCTAGACATGTATATATCTATTGCCACACTTTATACTTCACGACTTGCTCAATTTTATTAATGATTTCCATCTCTTGTTTTAATATGCAAAAATTCCTAATTAACTTTATCTTAAAATAACCTAAGAACATAAATAAAATAAATTCGAGATCCCCCCTTTATTTATTTGCAGATCCTTCCGAATTTGACTCATCTTTTGCTCCATCATTATTGTCTTTGCATGAATCGCTTCACTCCTTTTTCGATAATGGGCTCCATGGTTCAAATATGTAATCTGAAAACTCAGGCACAAAAATAAATGGGTCATTGTAAATTTTCGTAAGAGCACTTCTCATCGAGTCAGCCTTTATTTTTGAGTATTTCCAAAAATCTTGTTGCTGCCACTGCATATGTTGCATTATGTCCATTAACTTTGACAGTTCATCTCGAAGTTCTGGGCGAGGAGGTTGAGCTCTAAACATTGAAGTCTCGATATCAGGTTCAACTTTTGGTTCCATTGGTTCCACCTTATCAGGGACTTCAACCAATTGCACTGGCTCGATCTCTGAGGGATCTCATTCTTCTTTTTCGGGATCCTCACTTTCCTCAACTCATTGATGTAGAACAGAGTCTCTAGCTATTCGATAGAGGTCCCAATCTGTAATTGTGCCCTGGCTATAGCCTGTCTTTTTTACGTTTGCAGGAATTTTATCTTTCAAGCACATAATTGTTATCGTAAAGGGAAAGTAAGCTAGGCCAGAACGTGAACGTCTAACGGCACAATTTTGCATTTCCCTAAGGATGATTTTCCTCACATGAATTGCCTTCCCAGTTAGAATCGAGTATAATAAGACCATTTGTTCTAATGAGATTGTAGTCCCATGTGAGCTAGGCATAAGGCTGAATCGGATGAAGTAGAACCATACCTTTGCGAGTGGTGTCAAATATTCTCTTCGACAAGTGTGGATTCCTAGCTTTGACACAGTCCACTTAGAACCTGGAATTGTAAGTTCCTCGAGAATTTCTTGCAAATTTTCAGGCTCTATATTGCTCATCAAGTAGGAATATTCGTCGTTTTCGAAATCAGGCAATTCAAAGAACTCATTAATAGCATTTGAAGTTATTGGTACCTTGATTCCGCGAACTGGAACTTCCGTCAACTCACTTGAGGTTAAATTCGCATAGAATTCGTGCACTAACTCCTCATCCACACTAGGTCTCTTCTCACAAAACAACTTCCAATTGAGAGTTTCAACAACCTGACGAATATGTGCCATAAAACCAATATAGTTGCTTTCTTTCAATGTGAAACCTTTCTCTGGATGCATCTGTTGATTCTTGAAGATACTCTCGTATCTTGCTTCGGCTTCTTCACAGTGGAACTTGTTTTGTGATTCGTCAATTTGGGCAAATGCAAAAGTTCTCTTGCGAGGCATGATTAACCTGATCATAAGATGGTAACAATTATTTTATCAAAAATTTAATTAATATAAAATATTAATAATTCAATAAATTGAAAAATTAGATAATTAAATTAAAATTTAGGAGAAAAATTGGTCTTACCACCTTTTTTGTAAAAATTAAGAGCTCTTAAGAAAAATAATTTTGAATCAAAAGATGGCAAATTAAAAAAAAATTGAGGGGTTTTTGGCTAAGGATGGGTGAAAAGGTGATGTGCTGCTCGGGTATGCAAAGCGCGGATGCAAGGGGATGGATGTGAGCGTCGTCTTGATCATTGAACGAACTTGGTGTGGGCGACGCGGTCTTCTTGACCGATCAGCTAGGCGATGCTGTGGCTAGGGAATTGTTAGGAGGTTTCAGCACTTAAGGGTTTTGCTGTTTTTGGAGGGAATGGTGTATGAATGAATGAAAATAAGAATAGATGGGTGGAATTTATAGTGAAAGGAGTAGGAGCTATAGTAGAATTCTTAAAAATTCTAAGTTCTAATTCTACTCAAAGTAAATAACAATTAATAATTAATATAATGCATATTAAATTATTATTTGTTATTAATTTATTAAGATAAAACTTATCGAATAAAATATAATTAAATTAAAACTAATCCTATCTCTAATAAAGTGATAATAATTAATATATATTATAATGGATATAATTATATATTAATAATTATCATCTTTTCTTTTTCTTTTTTATTGAACTAAAAATTTATTCTAGATGCTTTTGAAAATATTTACAAAAGAGGCATCTAATTTTAATATTTACAAAAGAGCAACCAAATTTTTAAAAATAATTCAATTAAGTTCCTAGACATAATGAAAATTTAAAATTGAGTTGCAACATAAAACTTGGATCAAAATTGACTCTTTTATTTGAAAAACTAAAAATTTATTTTGTCATTTAGGGAATAACTTCTTGGGAAATTATGTTAAAAACCAATTCCCAAGAAAGATTGGAGAGGTCACAAGCGGTCCTGCTTATGTTCCAATCTCCTAGAAAGAATTTATTTAAACATACTAATCCGGAAAATATACCCTAAACCATTTATTCAAATGGAAGAACAAATAAAATTAAATATCTGATAAAATGAACGATATATGATTCTGTTCAATTTTATCTCCCCAGTAATGTTTCAAGCGTTGAGCATTAACTCGAAAATTACATCCCTTACCTTGGAGTTCAACAACTCCGTATGAATAGACTCGATGAATCATAAATGGACCAGACCAATGTGATTTTAACTTACCTGGAAAGAACATTAATCTTGAATTGAATAACAAGACTTGTTGACCTGCTTCAAATTCTCGAACTCGAATGTGCTTGTCATGCCATTTCTTGAGTCTCTCCTTAAGTAATTTGGCATTCTCGTATGAAGACATTCTAAATTCTTCTAACTCGTTAAGTTGAAGCATCCGTTTCTCTTTGGCAGTTTTAAGATCCAAGTTGAGTCGTTGGAGAGCCCAGTAAGCTTTGTGTTCTAACTCCAAGGGTACATGGCAGGCTTTCCCAAAGACTAACCTATAGGGTGACATCCCTAAAGGTTTCTTTTATGTTGTCCTGTAAGCCCATAAAGCATCATCCAGTCTTTTGGACCAATCTCGTCAGTTCGGGAAAACTACCTTCTCAAGCATGCCTTTGATCTCCTTGTTTGCCAGTTCATGTTGCCCATTTGTCTGCAGATGGTAAACTATAGCGACCTTGTGTTTCATTCCATGTTTATCTAATAACCATTTTAACCACTTGTTCACAAAATGGGACCCTTCATCACTGATAATGGCTCTTGAGGTTCCAAACCTTGTGAACACATGTTTCTCCAAAAACTTTATTGCAACCTTAGCATTGTTTGTCGGATATGCCTCTGCCTCAACCTACTTAGACACATAGTCTACTGCTACTAGTATGTACTTGTGACCAAAAGACGGAGGGAAAGGATCGAGAAAGTCAATACCCCAAACATCGAATAATTCTACCTAAATAATGTTTGTTCGAGGCATCTCATTTCTGTTGGTAACATTTCCTACCCTTTGACATCGATCACAACTTTTTACGTAAGCATATGCATCTTTAAATAGTGTTGGCCAAAAGAATCCAGCTTGCAATACCTTGGTTGTAGTACGCGTACCTCCGAAGTGTCCCCCACTCGGCGCTGAGTGAAAATGGTATAAAATCTTATGTACTTCATATTCTGCCATGCATCTCCTGACCATTTGATCTGTATACTTTTTAAACCAATACGGTTCTTCCCAGAAATAATACTTCACATCGTGAAGAAACTTCTTCATTTAATGATATGTCTTATCGATCGGCATCAAACCATAAGTTAAAATGTTAGCAATATTAGCAAACCAAAGGGTATTGTGGACATGATTTACCTTCAGTATGTGTTCATCTGGAAATGTCTCTCGAATTGGTATAAGAGGAGAGTTCCCTTCTTACGGCTCAAATCTGGACAAGTGGTCTGTTACTTGGTTTTCCACTCCCTTTCGATCTTGAATTTCTAGATCGAACTCTTGAAGTAGAAGTACCCATCGAATCAGTCTCGGCTTAGCGTCTTTCTTGGCAAGTAAATACTTAATTGTTGAGTGGTCCATATAAACAGTCACTTTGGTACCTACAAGATACGATAGAAACTTGTCAAAAGCAAACACAATAGCAAGTAACTCTTTTTCTGTTACTGTGTAATTCAGTTGAGCTCTTGTCAGAGTCCGACTCGCATAGTAGATGGGATGAAAAACTTTGTTCCTTTGCTGACCCATGACAGCTCCGATCATGAAGTCACTTGCGTCACACATCAATTCAAATGGAAAATCCCAGTCTGGTGTGACTATTATGGGTGTTGAGACTAACCAACTCTTCAAATCGTTGAAAGCTCTTAAGCACTCATTATCAAATTTAAACGCTGTGTCCTTCTCCAATAATTTGCTTAAGGGTTTAGCAACTTTGGAGAAGTCCTTGATGATTCTTCGATAGAAACTAGCGTGGCCCAAAAAGCTCCTAACATCATTTACAGAGATTGGAGGTAGGAGTTTCTCAATAACATCTACCTTTACATTATCTACCTCGATTCCATATCTTGTTATCCGATGCCCTAGAACAATACCTTCTCGTACCATGAAATGACACTTTTCCTAGTTAAGTACAAGGTTTGTTTCTTCTCATTGCCTTAGTACCTTAGCTAGATTGGCTAGGCAATCATCATATGTATCTTCGAATACTGAAAAATCATCCATAAAAACTTTGAATTTTATTTCTCAACCATGTCAGTAAAAATAGACATCCTACATCTTTGAAATGTAGCAGGTGCATTACATAAACCAAATGGCATGCGCCTAAATGCAAATGTACCATACGGACAAGTGAATGTTGTCTTGTGTTAATCTTCCTGTGCTACTGTAATCTGATTATACCCCGAGTATCCATTGAAAAAATAGTAATAGTCTCTCCTTGCGAGTCTATCCAGCATCTAGTCCAAAAACGACAAAGGAAAGAGATCTTTCCTAGTTGCCTTGTTCAGCTTTCGGTAATCGATGCAAATTCTCCATCCCATAACTATTCTAGTCGGTATCAACTCATTATTCTCATTTTCAATGATCGTGATACCTCCTTTCTTTGCCACGCACTAGACCAGACTTACCCATGAACTATATGAGATAGAGTAAATTATACCCGCATCTAACCACTTTATGATTTCTTTCTTGACTACGTCCTTCATGATGGGGTTCAGTCTTCGTTGTCCATCAATCGTCCCTTTTTTGCCATCTTCTAAGATAATTTTTTGCATGCATACAGATGGAATAATTCCGCGAATATCAGCTATGGTCCATACGATAGCTTTCTTGAATTGTTTCAACACCAGGATGAGTTTCTCTTCTTACTCAGTAGTTAATTCTGCTAAAACAATCACAGGCAGAGTAGAAGAGTTACCTAAATAAACATATTTCAAATGTGAGGGAAGTACCTTCAATTTTAATTTAGGTGGCTCTTCGATTGACGCTTTTGGTTGGGCATAATCCCTTTTCTGTAACTCCAAAGATTCAAAGTGGGATTGTAGATTAAATCCCCTTTGATTAGCTTTTAACAAAACTAAGTATTCATCCTCCTCTTCATCATTTGGAGGATCTGATGTCAAAATTTTTTCTAATAGGTCCTCAACATAATTAAGTTCCTTCTCTACGATTAAAACCTCTAAATCGGACACTGCAGAACAATCATCAATCGTGTCAAGAAATCGCATAGAGTTAAAAAAGTTAAATGTTACCTGATCATCCTGAACACGCATAGTAAGCTTGCCCTTCTGGTCTTCCTAAGATGATTGACACCTCTTTGTCTGCTTCAAAGTCTAGAATCACAAAGTCACAAAGTAAGCAGGAAAGGGAAATTAAGTTCCTTCTCTATGATTAAATCCTCTAAATCGGACACTGTATAACAATCATCAATTGTGTCAAGAAATCGCATGGACTTAAAAATGTTAAATGTTACCTGATCATCTTGAACATGCATAGTAAGCTTGCCCTTCTGCACATTAATAAGGGTCCTTCCGGTTGCTAAGAATGGTCTTCCTAAGATGATTGACACCTATTTGTCTGCTTCAAAGTTTAGAATCACAAAGTCAGCAGGAAAGGTAAATTTTTCTACACGTATCAATACGTCCTCGATTTTTCCTTCTAGATGTGCTAAAGATCGATCTACTAATTGAAGTGTAACCGTAGTAGGTCTAACTTCACCTATCCCCAACTTCTTAAATATTGACATGGGCATCAAGTTAATACTCACACCCAAGTCACATAGTGCCTTACCACAATATGTTGCTCCAATATTGCAAGGTATGGTAAAACATCCAGGATCCTTCAATTTTGGGGGTAGTTTGTCTTGAAGAATTGCACTGCATTCCTTCGTTAGGGCTACCGTCTCAAATTCTCCCAGCCTTCTTTTAGACAGGTATCCTTCATGAATTTGACGTAGCTCGACATTTTTTCAAGTGCTTCAACCAATGAGATGTTGATATGAAGTTGCTTGAGTACGTCTAGGAACTTGTTAAATTGAATTTCCTGCTTCTGCTTCTGAAGTCTTTGAGGGTAAGGTGGTAGAGGTTTCCTTACTGGAACTGGTTGATTCGTTTTCTGTGGCAATTTTGTATCTAACGGAGTTATTAGTTGATCAGAATTAGCTGGTTCCTATCGAGTTTTGCAACTTCAATTTCTGGTGAAATTGGAATTTCAACACTCGGTTGAACTTCCTCTGAGTCTTGAGCATCAGCTGGCTCTTTTTCAACTTTGACGGAATTGGGCTCTAAATATTTTCCGCCTCAATGTTAACGCTTTACAATGCTCCTTCCTTGGATTCCTCGGATTCTCTGTATCACTAGGTAAAGCACCTTGTGGTCAGTTTCTGAGTTCAGTTGTAAGCTGGCCCACTTGATTCTCCAAATTCCTTAGAGAGGCATCATTTTTCGCCATGTATGCCTTTAATAGATTATCTAGGCTATTGGATGGTTCAGCTTGGGTTGGTTTCTGAGCTTGTTTGGAAAAACTAGGTGGCTAGGTCTATCTAGGTTGGACATAATTGTTACTGGTTCCTGCCCCTTAGTTACTCCAGGAAAAATTCGAGTGGTTTCGCCATGATGAGTTATATAAATTGGATTGCAACCCTTGCCTTCCTCAATTTTGGTTCTGGTTACCTATGTAATACACAGATTCTTGGTTCGATGGACATTCTTCGAACAAATGTCCTTCCCCACAATAAACACATACTACATTTTCAAATTAATTTAATGGTTGTGCTGTAAAACTATTACACCCATTAGGAGTGAGATTTTTTAATATTGAGGATATTGATGATACTTGAGATGCGAATGAAGTAAGAGCGTCTACTTCCAGCGACTCGTATTCCTGACGCTGCTCAATTGGTTGGCTATTGATAATTGTTGCTACAATCCTCTCAATGATTTCATAAGCCTCATTATAATACTTATGAAAGAGAGCACCATTAGCAGAAGCGTTTACTACCATCCTCGTGTGAGCATTGAGACCATTATAAAATGTCTCAAGTTGTATGCAATGTGGGATTCCGTGATGAGGGCACTTCCGTAATAATTATTTGTACCTTTCTCATGCCTCATATAATGACTCATCATCCATTTGTTGGAAAGCAGTGATCTCGTTCCTCAACTTAGCATTCTTGCTAGTCGGGAAATACTTCATAAGGAATTTTTCTGCTAACTCTTGCCATGTTGAAATTGAGTTTGGTGGTAATGAGTTCAACCAAGCTCGAGCTTTATCCCTTAGTGAATATGGGAACAGCTTCAATCGTAATGCATTTTCGGGTACTCCGGCTAACTTGAAAGAATCGCTCACCTCCATAAACAGTTTTAAGTGTAGGTGAGGATCTTTGGTAGGCATTCCACTGAATTGGCCCACTGTCTGAAGCATCTGGAACATGACTGGCTTCAACTCGAACTGTTGTGCCTCAATTTCGGGTCTTCTAATACCCGATTTAAGATCATGGAATATTGGCACGGCATACTGTCTCAAAGCTCTATCCCTATCATCAGCAATAAGGATAGGATTTTGAGCAAGGTTTGCTCTGTTTCCTTGATTCAGATTTTTGAAGTTCATCTCTTCAGTCTTTCTCTGACTTGCTTGTCTTCTTCGCTGTCGAAAAGATCGTTCAATCTCGGGGTCTATAGGGAGTAAATCGATGACTCGGTCAATACTCATAAACACTTGAAATAATCACAGAAAAATTAACTAAGTTAAAATTTAAACAGAAAAATAAACCAAAATGCAAAACTAACAACTTCACAAATAATGACCTTTTTTTATAACACAGTCCCCGACAACGGCGCCAAAAACTTGGAACGACGAAAATGTGCAAGTGTACACAATCGCAACAAGTAATAAAGTGACAAGTAAATGTGGAGTTATCGTATCCACAGGGACTGTAAAAAGAATTATTTATGAATGCTATTTAAAACACTTTGGTGAAGAAAAATATTTTGTTTGAAGAGGGTGATTAAAAACTAAAATTTTAAACTAAGTGAACTAAATAAATAAATTTCAAATGCACGATTTCAAAATACGATTTTAATCAAGTTAACATAATTGTGTTAGATTAAATACATTTTTTAACTTAGAATTATTAAACTCATGTTTATATTGTTACGAATAGTTCACGGCAACTCGGTAATTTGCGAACTTATGAACATACTCACCTACCAAAATCCATTTATCTCTTGACTATATCCTTATGTCAATTCAACCGATTAAACAAATCTTAATAGGCAAATATGTTATTGTACATACATACTTATTAAATTGAAATAATCTCTTGTACATATCCCTATGTCAATTCAAACAATTAACTCGATTTAATAAGCACATAAAAGACTATGTGAGGTAACAAAGTATCTTTACCTTGAAACAGTTTAATCACAGTAATCTTGTAAGTTATGCAAGGCAAATGTATCGCCAGATGCCGTTGCTAATCTTACCTTCAACTACCTTAGATGATTAAACATGCACTGATTAAGTACTGTGTCCATTAATTACAATTTCAATCCGTTTAAATAATTAATTCATTAGTTACCTAACAATTGTAATGGAAGAATAACTTAGTCATGATTTTACTTAATCAAGCATATTACCGAGGCCTATAACAACATAAACACTATTCAATCATTTTAACAAATGAAATTCAATCAACCTAACACGAATTAAATTCAAGCTAAATTGATTAAATTAACCATTCCAACAACATAAATATTCATAGATATGCTCAGCATAACAACAACAAAAATTAAAGAGGTAGAGAACAAGAATCAAATCCGGTGTTTTTTCGTGGCTTGACTAGTTGCTCCGTTCTTCCTTCTCCGTTGTCCTCGTTGACCAAGGCTACTATGAACACTTAATTGCTGCTCCAAGTAGCTGATGAATGCCCCTTTTCCAAGTGGAGAAATCGACAAGAGAGCAAGGGAATTTTGGAATGGAAAAGAAGAGAGAAAGTGGAGAGAAGAGAGGAAAGATGTGAATGCTTGAGGTGTGTTTCTAAAATGACCAGCCTAAGGGGGGTTTTTATAGGTAAGGAGTGCTGCTAAAAATAGCTAAAATTATTAGCCAAAGAGCCCTCCCTTGACCAGCCACACATGTGGCAAGGTTGATAGTTTCAACTTTGCTAATTTAGGCTTGGGTAAAATCTATAAAGCCACCAATTGTGGAGGGGTTTGAATGCAACTTGAACAAGTCTTCAACGGCCTCTTTGCAAGCTTAAATAATCAGCTAATAATCTTATTTGGGTCAGCTCTTGGGACGATTTTTGGGCTGTCCATTTCTTGATTGGTTCGGTTCACTCGGTTCAGTTCAACTGAACCACTTTTTCATAATTAATTAATAATAATTTATTAACCCAAATTAATTTGGATATAAATTAAAATTAATTATATTATGAATTAATACATATAATTTTAGACTGTCTTAGTCTGAATTAATACATATTATGAATTGATCCAATCCGGCTTTAGGAGATGGTGGTAAGATAGATGCAATATGTGCGAGGCACCATTAAAACACCACTTATCCGTCCCAATTTTTAGCCCTACAATCCTATTTCATTTCCTTCTTTCCATCATACAACTATAGAATATTTATTATTCCAATCCCCATTACAAAGCCACTGAGACCTAGATTTCTGGAACCATAATAGTTCCTTATGCTTAAGAACCTCCTCTATCTCTTGACGTAATTCCAACTCTCGCTTGCGTAGTTTCAAAAAGGGTCTTAAGTCTGAATTTTTTTGCACAAGAGCTAACTCGAAGATTAAATGTCATTTGTGCACAAAAATATTTCTATATACCCTTTTGTTCCAATCAATAACTATCTCTTCAAATTTCTCCAATCCATTCTCACCTCCACCTCATTATTCTAATTCTCACCAACAAGAGCTTTGAATTCAGCATAAAGTAACCACCCTAAAATAAAACAAAAAGGTCTTGTGCCTCTCTGATGCTCTGGATTAAGGGACACCAATAATGGTCTATTATCTAACTTAAGTAGGTGAAGATTACGAACCAAACAATGAGGCACGAACGAATCCCAAGCTGAATTGCTAATTGGGCTATCTAATCTTTGAGATAAATTGCCTCTACTCCAAGTAAATTTTAGGCTGTAAGCACCCAAATCATGTAACCCACCATTAAACAAAAAGGTTGAAACCATCTGCAACCATGACACATAGAAATCGTCCCCCCAAATCCTCTTTGAACCATCCAAAATGGAGTTAAAGTCACTAGGCACAATCCATGGCTAAGAGATCGACTTTGCAAGAGAATTCAAACATGCCAAAGTTCCTGTTGGACTCTTGTGAGCTAGCATAAACAAACGAGCACAAGAAAGTAGCCAAGCCTTGCCTATTATTGACTTTGAAACGCACCAACTGCGAATGACACTTCAAAATATCAACCAAAATCGAGTCACTCCAGAGCACCCAAAGACCCCTAAAACAACCATTAGTCTTTATCTGAAAAGAGTTAAAGAACCCAAGCCTTGAAATAATTCCATCTACTCTAGAGCCACTTACACGAGTTTCACAAAAATAAAGAATATCAAGTCTGAAATCTTTCCAATACTCAGCTACGATTTTATGAAACCGAGGATGTACGGTTCCTTGACGGGCAAAACACTAAAAAAGCCCTTTTTTTTAAATTTACCGAAATAGGCCGGTTTTTTAATTATTTACCGGAATGGGCCATTTTCCCCGAAATCGCGTCCACGTCGGTAGCGATGTCGGGAACGTGAACAGTCATCAGCGTCCACGTCGGTAGCGACTGCCGACGTGGAAGGAAATCGCGTTCTGAGGCGATTTCCTTCCACGCCGGCAATCGCGATGACACCAAAGCATGAATAGTACCCCAACGGTCGAATTTTTTTAACTATAAAAGCCCCTACCTCTTATTTTTTCACAAACAAATCCTATCTCAATTTCATTCAAAAATTCTCTCAAAGTCCTTCAAAAATTCTCTCAATTTCCTTCCAAAATTCTCTTAAACTCTCGAATTCCTTCCAAAATCCTCACAATTTCCTTCAAAAATCTCTAAACTCCATATTAAATTTCTTTTCCATTCAATTTCATTTTTAAAGAAAATTTTAAATATTTTAATTTTTTTAAAATAATTTTAAAATTTTTAATATTTTCTGCAATGGCCGAATCATTGATTCGTCTTGATAGGAATCACATATCGGTGGAGCAAATGAAAATGGTAAGTATTAAATTTAAATTTTAAATTTTATTTAAGATAATTTTATTTATGTATTTTTAGATAAACATTAATTTATTTTTTGTTATAAAAGTCTGAAGATCGGGTATTGGAATGCCATATTCGAAATATGCATGGTCCTCTATCACCGTTAGTAGAGAACTACCTGTGGGAAGCGGGATTTTGGCACGTGGCGACGGTAGGCCGGGGATGCAAGTTGGAGCCGAAACTGATCAGTGCGCTCATCGAATCCCCTAAACCCTAAAAAAGCCTGCACCCTAAACAAAATAATTTTTTCGGCACCCCTAAACCCTAAAAAAGCCTGCACCCTAAACGAAATAATTTTTTTCGAGACCCCTAAACCTTAAAAAAGCTTGCACCCTAAACCCTAAAACCCAGAAAACCCAACGTGAAATCAACGTCAAAATCGCGCCCCGGAAAACGCGCTACGTGACAGGTCATCGCGTCCACGTCGAGGCGACCTGGCGGCGTGGAAGGAAATCGCTTCCTCGGGGCGCGATTTCCTTCCACATCGGCAGTCGCACCGACGTGACGCGATGATTCATCACGTTCCCGACATCATACCGACGTGGACGCAATTTCGGGGAAAATGGCGCATTCCGGTAAATAATTAAAAAACCGGCCTATTTCGGTAAAATTAAAAAAAAAGGGCTTTTTTTAGTGTTTTGCCCTTCCTTGACAATTCCACAAAAATAATTTTATGTCTATAAGTAAATGAGAAAAAACCAACAGTCCTCGCCTGATACACTGATTTAACAACTTATCGTAGTATTATCATCAATTATGGCTCTCATAGCCTCCTCTTAAATCAGGACATCATCCTCCATGAGAGCTATATCCAGATGTCCCTAAACCAACTCCTCGATAATACTTTGAACCACCTTCACCAATTCCACTGACTGAGATAATTCTTCCATTAAGCCATCCAGAGGCTTTTTCTTCCGAATAATTCCCTTTGAAATTTCTTGAAACCCTTGCTCGACAACATTTTTGCTCCTTTCCCCTCAAAAGAAAAACATTATCCTCCTTATCCAAAACTAACCTATTCTAACAACTCGTATTGCAACATGTTTTTCTTTATTTATTTGGGTTGAGACCATAATGGGCTGTGCACCTACCTTATTTCCTTTTAGTACACCAAGTTTACCACCCATTTTAGACCCATCTTCAAATCCATGGCCCAACACTTGAATTAATAGGCCTTAAAATTTTCACATTATTTCTCAGCCTAGCTACAAATATTTTCTTCTTCCCTTCCCTTTATCATCATTTGCTTGCTTAGTTGTCGTCAATCACGACCCCTCTTTGAACCTTATCCATATCCCCGTTAATCACGGTAAGAACGTCATCCTGACACCCGTTAAGAGCCACAAATCGTGAGCCCCCTAATTTCACGCCGTGATTTTTGCCCTTGCCAGTCCCTCACTCCTGCCTTGCCGTCGTTGCCGGCGCTCCACCAGTATGCAAGGGATGAAATCCTCCTCTTCTGTACGCTTTGGAATCACCAATTTATCCGCCACTTTTCTGTCAACCACTGATTCACCCTCCAACAATGGAGCTTTCTTCCCCAAACAGAAGTCCGTGTTATGTCCATACATGCCACACTGAAAAACAAATGATAGGCAAAGATTTATATTTTATCCTTTGTATCCTCCCATTTATTTTGATTTTTGACATCAGAGGTTTTTTCAAATCTATAAGCACTACTAGCCTCGCAAATCTCCCTTTCCGCGCACTGTTGGTGTGAGCATCTAGTTTCACCACCTGTCCAAGCAGTTGGCCAATGGCCCGGATAAGGAAATCCGAATAAAAGCCTTCAGGCAATCCAGGTAATCTCACCCAAACTAATTGAGTATCAACTTTCGATTGACTGGTTGAAAAATCTTTTGACCACAGACGGACAGTCAAATATTGTCCAAAAATCACCCATGGACCACCGAATACAACTTTATTGTAGTCATCTTCACTATTGAACCTGATTAAGTAGTAATCATTCTCAAGATCCATGAGTTGAATGGGGCTTCTAGGACACCACAGAGAAGTAATCTTCTTGAGCAAAACATTAAACCCTATACTTCTCCCCAACAACTTCATAATAATCGTTTTCGCCATCCTGCGTTCAATATACTTATGCACCTGATCAAAAAATATAATTGTTGGAATACCATCGACCACTTCCGTAACCACATCACCGTCCTTCAGTTCAAATTCCTCCTCCATGTTCACATCTTGTATAGGACTCGTAGACGACCCCAATAAATTAGACTTATAAGAAGACTTATAAGAGTAGGGAAAAACAATAGTATTGCCCAAATTTTTATGATTTTTATATATTCATAAGTTATGAAATGATATATATATTTATGTACTATGTAAGTTATGATTCAAAGTTTTTTATTCTTTAAATGTTTATGTAAGTTATGATTATCATCTGTAAATTTTAACCCTTTAATTATACTCTTTTATTTTTAAATTTGTGTTTTTTATCACCTTTATGTTTACTGTACTTAAAAGACAAAAATTAAAAATTAATAATTATATGTTAATAATGTTAACATTTGCTAATTTTTCATCTATTAATAATTGAATTAAGAAAAACAAAATTTCATTTATTTTGGGTAAGAACAAAACGGAAGAATGAAGAAGATTACTTTTGTATTTTGGTTAGATCAAAATATCTATTCGAAAAATAGAGTTTATCCAATTGATTCATAAATTAGTATGAATCAATTGAATTAGATTAAAAAATCAATTAATCTAATTTTATTTATATTTTTAATTTTATAAATTTTAATATTTTATTTAATCGAATCGGACGAATCGGTCAAACCAATAACCTAACTAATTTAGTGATTGGTTCGATTCTGAAAATGTTGATATAAGGCTTAAGGTGTGAACTTAAAGTTATAATTAGGATTTGAACTCTTTCAATATATAATGGTTTTTTAAAACATTGTGCTTAAATAAAGGAAAATTTAAGTCTACACTAAGAAGAAACAATAACCTTAACTTGCTTTGTAAAAAAGTATAAATTAAATGTGTATACATTTTTGTTGTCAAAGATTGGTGCAAAACTTTAAGTTATACAAGCATGAAATTGGGGAAATGAAAATTACTTTAAAGATATATATAGCTTTGATTTTAATATTGTGTAGTAGTTAAATCAATTTAGTCAAATATATGCTACTAATTTCAGTATAATACATAAGTTGTAGATTTAATCTTTGTTTTCAAATTTTATCTCTTTAATCTCTATTTTTTTTTATTTTGAATTTCAGTCATGACTCAAACCGTAATAGTTAGTTAAATCCATTAACTAAAATGACATAACTTTTATGTATTATGTGAAAATAATAAATTGATATAATATTTTGTAATTCAAAAACATAAATACTAAAAAAACAAAATTTGGAACATGCTTAACAAATGTTAAAACAAATATTACTTTTTCAAATGTAAAATAAAATTTGGAGAACAAAAGATTAATTGCAGAATAAATTTTCAAGTAAAATAATATTATTTTGTAATTTTCCCAATTAAAGAAATTGATGTGTAAATAAAATTACGAAAAAGAAAAAGAAAAGGAATTTTACTATGAGAAGAGTTCCATACAGTGACAGATAGTGGAAAATGCCTTTAAAGTTTTCATAAGGAAGAATTAATATCCAATAACTAACATACAAACATAAGGCACTCTCATACTTCACAAAATGAAATTTGCCAGGTTCTATCTATAATCTGCTTAACTAACATACAAACATAAGCCACTCTCATACCTTTTTGCACATAAAATATACAATAAAAGTTGCAATGGAGAGAAACATAACTTTAAGTAGCTAAATTATTATTGGAAGCAAGGATAATAACTTAATGATATTATGTGCAATTTAAATTTAGCAAATTAAATATACATACCTCTTAGAAATTGTAAATTGGAAGGTAGAGTCGATTCCAGCAACTAGTGTTGTGGTGAGCAAAGCACTCCCAAAACTTTTGAGATGCTATAAGAAGAATAAAAAGAAACTCCATAAATGCAGTAATAATAAAATAAATGAAAAATAAAAGAGTATAAATAGAAAAATTACGAGTAAATTAACTTACATGACGAGTGAGAATGGTGCAAACTGCAACAACTACTAAGTATTTTTCCCTTCTCCGAGTCAATAACAAAATTTTTTCTATAACATTGTTAAGGATAAAATTACACTTGCAAACAATGAAGATAAGGTAATTAACATCTTCAGTTCATAAGCCCAATTTTACAGAACACATCAATTCGCATATGCTTGACAGAATTTTAGGCTTTGCGCTATTTTTAATTTCAACTTTTCCAGCATTTCAAACAATCAGCAGACATATATATAATAAATCACAAATGAACATCCAAAATTTTTACACCTGCATAAATAAACTCCAAAAATTCAAGAAACTGGCAGTACATATCCTCCCAAAAATCTTAATAAATAGATAATTGTTTTTTATTTAAAATTTCTTAATAATAGATATTAAGGGGATTTATGAAATTTTTTTTCAAGTAGGTGGATATTTTGAAAACAATATTTTAAAGACCCAACCATCTCTATTTTAGAGGTAAATTATTATAATTTTAATAAACATATGATATATATTAAGTAATTTTTCCGACAAACAATATATTTAACAAATTTTAAGCAAAATTTGATAAAAATGTAAATTTTTTTAAAAAGTATTTAACCTTAAACAAATTTCCTAAGAAGACTAGCACTTGTGTTCATTATTTCCCAATCCTAGAGATAGATTGGTTTAGTGCAGAATAGCATCAACAAAGACCACCAAATGTGAAGATATCCAAATTTAATCCATATAGGGTATTCATGTAATACCCCAAATCCGGTCTGAACGTTATGACCGAATCTGGCGATGTCACATTGTAACACCCCTTACCCGTATTCGACGCCGGAATAGGGTACGAGACATTACTAGAACACATACATTTATAAACATGTTAAACCGAGTTATAAAATTTCATTCAAATTTAAACTCTTCAAATTTTTAACATTCTTTTAGAAATCTTCACGTTATAACTTCAAAATACTATATTTGTAACAAATAGGGCTTCTGAGACGCAATACATACTCATGCAATTCAATACTTCATTTCCATTTCATTTAATTCACGATTCTCATTTTCGTGATTCAATTCAATTTCTCAATCCAATATACATTTCAATACCACAATAATTCATTTAATTCAAATCATATCATTTGCAATTTCCATTTTTCACATACAATTCAATTTCATTAAGTTCAATACTAATACATATTTATCGTTTAACTTAACGTCCCTTTTTGCATCATTTTACACTTCAAGCATGAACCTAGCATTTCATTTCCTTTCCACTCTCGTTTCCTATGCATATCACACAAGATATAAACATTACACTCAACCATAGTCGCAAGCTAGTCTTTTTGAAGACTAACCACATGATAAACCATTTTAATAAAGATTACAAACTTTAAACCTTACCACCCTTTTATGATCACAAGCATATTTTCATCTAGACATTTACCATCTCAATGCATAATTTTATAAATTTAATGTGGCGTAATCCAGCCACAACTTGGGCAAAGCCTAAGCATACACACCAAACATGCTAGCCAAATAAACATATAGTATAAGCATTATAAGTATGGATAAGCACCACATTTATTTATGTATCAAACTTATCAACATGAGTTAATTCATAAACCATTTTTGACATTGCTACATACCAAATCATATACCAAGTATACCACATACACATACTATGAAACTTTATTTTCTCACATGAACTTTAACAATAACTAATAATGCACAATTATAAACATCATTTCTTTTCAATCGTTTATCGATTATAATCGAGCATATGGCCAATTATACACAAATCATTCATATGTTCTTCCAATTTTCCTCCTCTTCCTCTCCATTCCACACCCTTAATGTGTATAACACACTTAAACAACATTAACTACAATTTCACTATTCACTCACAGGTATATTCAAAGCTGTCTATCTGAGTCAGAGTCACTAAATTATTTTTACCCGGAGCTAAAGAACTCCAAATTAAGATCCGTAAATTTTCCCCAAAACTAGATTCACATATCTTCTTATCATAAAATTTTCAGAATTTTTGGTTTAGTAAAATAGTACAGTTTATTCTTTAAAGTTTCCCTTGTTTCACTACTCGACAATTCTGACCTCTCCTCACTAAAAATTAATTGTCTCATTGTACAGAATTCAGATATTGTTTCCGTTTATTTATTTGAAAATAGATTCACTGAATATTCTAAGCATATAAAATTTATCCCATAGTTATTTTTGTAAAATTTTTGACAATTTTCCAAAGTTAGAACAGGGGATTCCGAAATCATTTTGACTATGTCTAACTAAACTTCAAATATCTAAAAATATATAACTCTTTTGCTTGCTCTGTTTCTTTTATGTAAAAATAGACTCATTCAGATTCAATTTCATATATTATTCAGCCTCTAATTCAATCTCCACCTTTTTTGGTGATTTTTCAAAGTCACACAATTGTTGTTGTCTAAACTGTTTTATTGCTAAATGTACTCTTTCATAATTTCACTTTTTCACTTTCAATCACAATTCAATTCAAAATTCACTTTTCCATTTCTAAGTTGATATTCAATTCAATTCCACACCTATATTCATTATTCAATTACACTTAGTCAATTTCTCGATGAACACTTCGGAATAATAACAGATACTCAGTGGATTCAGCACATAACAACCACCTTATTAATCAATGATGTCCGGTGGAATCAGCACATAGCAACCACCTTACTAATCAATGATGTTCGGTTCACATAGTAGCCTGCACATTGTACTACACATGTGACCATTACCATCCGATACACGTAGTAGCATGCACATAGTACTACACATGCGACCTATCATTCCAGTACACGTAGTAGCCTGCACATAGTACTACACATGTGACCATCACTTTCACTTTTACATAGTGGCCTACACACAATCCGTGCCACACATGTGACCATTTCTGCCACTTCATTCGTATCCTTTTTTATTCCAAATGTTCAATCGAGAATTTTTCACTTTTTCTCACTTTTCTTTTTATCGATCAATTTCAATTTCCCGTCTTTCTTGATTTATAACAATAAATTTAACTTATATAACATTCACACTATTCATTCCAGTCCAAAAATCATACTTTGGCAAAATTACATTTTTGCCCCTAAAGTTTCACAAAATTACAATTTTCCCCTAGGCTTGTAAAATAATTTTTATTCAATTTCCTTGCATTTTAGGCCTAGCTGAACCATTTTCATAACTATAGCAATCCACAATACTCAGTTATTCACACACTTGTGACATATTTTATAACTTTTACAAATTAATCCTTTTAGGCATTTTCATAAAAAAATTACTTAGTACAAATTGTTTATCACACTCTAAACATTCATATTCTTCCATAAAACATCAAAATACATGCATGTGATTCATGGGTAAATTTTTAAATACAAACCCTAGTTCAAAACAATGGTAAAAATAGGTAAATCTTGTTACGAGGATTTCAAAAACGTAAAAATCATTAAAAACGGGGATAGAACGGACTTACAATCAAGCTTGGAAGCTTGAAAAACCCTAGCCATTGTTTCTCCATGCAATTTTCGGCCTAGGGGTTGAAGATGGACAAAAATTGGCTTTTAATTTTGTTTGTAATTCATTTTAATAACTAAATGACCAAAATGCCTTTAATGAAAAACTTTGGAAACATGCCTAACCATACCCATTTTTGTCCACCAACTTAACCAATGGTCTAATTACCATATAAAGACCTCAAATTTAAAATTTCATAACAATTGGACACCTCTAACATATAGAACTCAACTTTTGCTCTTTTTACAATTTAGTTCTTTTGACTAAATTGAGTGTCCAAACGTCAAAATTTTCGAACGAAATTTTCATGAAATCATTTTGTGAAATTGTAGACCATAAAAATATAATGAAAATAATTTTTTTTTCTCGTGGAATTTGTGGTCCCGAAACCACTATTCCGACTAGCCCCAAATTTGGGTTGTTACAATTCAAGCATTTATAGACATAACAAAAGTTTGAAACAACAATCTACTAAACTAGGTCAATAAAACATAGAACCATAAAAACGACCCATATGAACTAAATCTGAACTATAAAACATTAGGGAGGAACCAAAATCAAGAACTAATGAACATCCATTAGCAGTAGAAATAAGACAACATATCAATAACTAATCACAGTTCACTCTACAACATTTTAAATATAATTTCGACACTTTGTGGTGATGCAATGCTCCCCAGTTAACCATAGCTTCTTTACTAACTTAAAACTTGCGTGTTTTAAATCGCTATCACATGAACTTATAAAAAAGCTCGATAAATACTTAAGGCTCAACTTATCGTATTCTTTTATTAATTTTGAGTCTCATAATTATGTCTATACAATTTTATTATAATGTATATCGTATTATGTTTTGGTACCCAAAACATTCAAGCAAACAGTTTGCAAGTATAGTACTAACGAAACAATAAAAAATTCACAAACATATCTATATGTCTCTATTTTAATCACATAAGAAACTAAATAAGTGAACTAAAAACGAGTTACACCAAAGTTGTCACCACAACCAGCATAATAACACAATGTACGTACTTAACTGAAACATCAATGAAAACCCAGAATTTAGATAAGAAAATTAAAAAAAAAAGAAAGAAAGAAAGAAAGGAAGCAGGACTGTCTTACTTGAGACAATGTGGATTGAAGCTAAGCAAACACACCAAAAAGCTATCTTCTCAATGTCAAGAGCAGCTAAAATAGAACAACAAGGTTTGCAAAAAAATTGAGAAAGAAAAGGGACAGGATTTTGTTAAATGAAATAATAAAAATAATTGTTAAATGAAATAATAAAAATAATTGTTAAATGAAATAATAAAAATTGAGCTAATAGAGACAAAATCAGAAAAAAAAGGACTTCTAAATGCAATAAACAAAAAAAATAGATGGCAGATAACATATAATAGTGTAAAAGCTTTGTAATAACCAATTTTTCCTGGGCTTATTAAAACTAAATAAAAATCAAATAAAATGTCCAGTTAATGTCCATTTACATCTAAAACCCATACCCAAATACATAGCCCAAATCATTTTAACCTAAACTATACTAACCCAAAAGACCCAACTAAAACCCAAACCCACTAAGCCTAATGCCCATCAGCACCCTAGCCCGACAACCCAACACCAAAGAGATTGCGGAAACCCTAGCAACAAACAATTTCCAGCACCGCAGCCTTTGGCCCTCTCCTCGCATGCGCTGGTCTCCTCACACACATGGCCACATCAGCGCCATGTACTTGCAATGTCGCAAACAAACAACAAGCAGACAAAAGGGCAAAACGGGCTAACAACAAATGAGCAACGAAATTACAACAAAAATGGTAACAAGAGAGAAAAAAAAAGAAAAGAAAAATGGGAAAATGGAGATTTTTGTATTTTCTTTTTGGGGCTATATAAAGACAAATACAAAATTTGTAAAGGGGGGAGAAAAACCACGAATATTGTATCGAAAAATTCTAAAAAGCAATAGAAAAACAGTTTCTAAAGGTGATTTCTTTCGAGCTTTTTTCTTCTTTTTTTCATATCGTCGTTTCATATATGTTATTTTTAATAATAATAAATAAAAGAAAAAGAGAGAGAGGTGAGCGATTTACCTTTCGTTGACGGCACCATTTAAACCTCTGCTTGCTTCGTCCCAAATCGGAGTTGAAAGTGGAGGGTCTATAGTATGTGAGGTGGCGAGAAAAAACCCAGAAGTGGCTATTGGTTTTAGGGTTGAAAAGGGCTATTTAAAGTGGAAAAAAAACGGCACCGTTTAGGGCCCTATGTCAATGGCTCTAAAACGGTGCCGTATTGGGCCATTAACCCGATGATTCGACCGAACGTGGCCAGACCCGCGCATTTTGGTCTCGAAGGGGATATTTGCACACTAAGTCCTTTTGCTTTTGTGCTGAAACCCAATCCAGTCCCCTTGTTATTTTTAATTCTGGCTATGTAATTTTTTGTTGGTTTCATTTTGACCCGCGCGAAAACCACAACGTTTTGAGGGAAGGGAATATTTCCCATTTGACCCTCACATTAATCGCGCGTTGTGCTCTGACCCCTCACATTTTATTTTATTTTATGTTTTCTTTCTCAATTTCGTTTTAAATTCAATTTAATCCCTATTTACCCAATTAAATTGTTTAAGCTTTATTTATTAATTTATTTAGCTATTTGTTATCCAGTAATTTTTATAGAATTCTAAATATTATATACTGTTTTTCATATAACTTTTTTTTATATATTATTTAGTGTAAGTCATTTATTTTATATGTTATTTTAAAACTAGTTTATTTTGATTTATTTTATTTAAAATTTCCCATATGTATATATATTATATTAAATTTGTATATGATCACTACACCAAAACAGGCTTTTAGCGGCACTTTTTAGTGCCGCAGATACTTTTAGCGGCGCTTTTAAAAGCGCCGCAACAGACGCCGCTAATGAATGCGCCGCTAAAGACCTTGATCTTTAGCGGCGTTTTTGGGAGAAGCGCCTAAAGACCACGATCTTTAGCGGCGCTTCTCTCTCAAACGCCACTAAAGACCCTTATCTTTAGCGGCGCTTCTCCCAAAAACGCCACTAAAGATCAGGGTCTTTAGCAGCGCTTTCCCCTCAAACGCCGCAATAGACCCTGATCTATAGCGGCGCTTTGACCACAAACGCCACTAAAGACTATGATATTTAGTGGCGCTTTTTCCATAAACGCCGCTAAAGACCCTTATCTTTAGCGGCGCTTTGACCAAAAACGCCACTAAAGGCCAACACCTTTAGTGGCGTTTTTTTAAAAAACGCCACTAAATTTGGCAGATTTGTAAAATAAATTTTTTTATATTTTCAGCCTTCCTATAAAAACAAATCAAAAGAAATCATATCTAAACCAGCCAAAAGTAATAAATCAATATATTAAACAAATAATATAATAAATATCAATAAATAAAATAAAAATCGTATTATTCTTACAAAAATGTTAAAAGTTAAAATGATAATTAAAAGTCAAAATCGAAGTATATTTACACGATAGTCTAAGGCGGTAATTATTTGCATTCTTTGAAACATCTTCATCATACTCTGAAGCTGCTGCTGGAGTTCATCGAACTTTTGACGCTGCTCTGCTTCCCTCGCTTTAGCCTCTGCTTCCCTCGCTGCAGCCTGTACTTCTCCACTGCCGCCTCTGCTTCTCTTGCTGCCGCATCTGCTTTAAGCTGCTGCTGGAGCTCTTCATACTTTCGTTGAACCTCGACTTCTCTCATTCTTTGCATCGCTTTCGATTGTAGCTAGAGTTCTTCATATCTTTTTTGAACCTCAGCTTCTCTCGATGTTGCCTCCGCTTTAAGTTGTGTAATTTGCTCAATTGTTGTCGCTTGCATATGAGCCATCTGGTCTCTTAACCTCTGAACTTCAGCTTCGGCTCGACTCCCCGAAGGCATATATTGTTGCGAGCTAGATCCAAAAAATTGGGATGGGTTAACAAAAGATCCTTGAAATCGAACCCGACCATATCTTTCAGGACCCAAAACTTCAGTGATAATCCGATTATCAATGTCGTCAATATGAACAAAACTATCACTGGAAGCAATCGCTTCGTACTCCGCCTTTTTATCCTTTAATTTTTCCTAAAAAATAAATCAAATAGTTAGGAACGCAATATATATTAAAAAACCCAATGCAACATAACTTAACAATATTTGCATTACAATAAATGAAATAAATCATTAGAAAATAAACACTATCAATAATTAAAACAAGTGAAATTGTATTAATTAAGCAAACGTACCATAATTTCTGCAGCTTCAGGAGTCATAGGGTTTCCATCTTTCTTCCTATGTGTAATGTCAAAAAGTTGAAGGCGTCCAACTTTTTGACCGGACGACAGTTCCTACAATACAATAGTAAAAATATTAATGTAAGTAAGTAGTTATCATCCTCCAATATATAAAAATTGAAAATACCTCTGCATGAGCTACACACGCAAAACTTTTCGACCCAGTTGTGTGAGTGAATTTTTGTTGTTGCCTACTTTTTTTTCCAACTTCTTCACGATCCTACATTATGAAATTATTAGTACATTAATTAGGAAATACTATACACCAAAATAATTTCAAAATTTTATAAGTTACACATACCTCTCCTTTCTTTGAAGCCCAAAATCTAACGACCTCTTCCCACTGGTACCTCAGCATTCCCGGCGGGACATTTTGTAATCTCTCGTCCAGTGTTATTTTTGTCTTAAAATAGTCTTTCTTTAAAGTGCTCTTATGGTCTCTCCATCTTTTTCCCAATGCATTCTTTACATAAGCATCGGAGACCTCTAGAGCAAATCTACCTACAAAAACACAACTTAAGAAAGTAAATGTAAACGAAACTTAAACCCAAGTATTATAAATGACATACACGTTTTGTTACCTTAATGTTATCGAGCTTGGTTCTTGTTACTCTCGGGCACTTTATGCCATGACTCGAAGTTAATTGGCAACATATTTGCATTCCGTCTTGGAATGCCCATGTATTCTGCTAAAAGCGAGCTTCGATCCAACAGTGACCAAAGCTATTCTTGGATACTTGGACACGCTCGACTAGATCTAGGTCGATAAATCGCTCAATCAGACGTCGTCGCGACCTCTCCGCGTCCCACCGTTTCATCTGAAAAATAAAAGTATTGTAATATCTGAAATTTAAAAAAAAACAAACAAGAAGTCAACACACATGTAAATTAAATGTTAAATTACTTTGAGCTTCTATAGGTTCCTCAGGTGTAACCGGAACATTCGAAGATCCAATAGCAGTCTGTTGTTCAGTGCTGTTTGTTTCCACCGAGTTTGGAGTACCTTGAACAATGCGGTGCGATCGCACTTTTCTTCTAGGCATTTTATCTGCAATACAAATAAATTAGTTGAAAACTTAGTATACAATTACAACAATAATATCCCATATAAAATAGTTGAAATATCATCATTCGTAGATGTAATTAGATAATCGTAAAAGCTTACTACATTATAATTCGTAAGTCTCTTCATTCGTATCCTGGCGGACCCATTGAAATTGTGTACTAGTACCGGGGATGTTTTCGTTTAAGTTACATTCGGACATGGCAAAGTTTGTGTTACGTCGTCAATGTCATCTCTACTTCCACTTGCCCATGTCAAACAAGTCTCTAGGGATGTTACGAGTACAACGTACCAACCCTCATCGATTGGGTCTTTTGAGTAAAAACTTGTTTGACTTGAGAAGAAAATACATACTGACTCATCAATCAATTGTTGTCCTGTGTGAATCAATCGATCGAAGTTTACCATTGTGAAACCAAATTAATCTTGCTTGATTCCACGTACAGTATTAACATCGGCCCAATCACCTCGAAATAAGACAACTTTCCATTTGCCGTAGTAATCCAACTCAATTATGTCAATAAGAAGTCCAAAATATTCCACATTTCCCTCCACAGGATTGTTGTCCCTAGCACTAGCATAACTTGTAATTGAGGAATTAACCACTATTCCACAATTTTGCGTTCTCCTCAATCTCTCGCGATATTTTGTATGAAATCTGAATCCGTTTATGAGGAATGCACTATATCTTTTAACCACCCGATTTGGACCTTGAGAAAGCCATTTAACTTCGTCAGTGACGTTCTTCCCACTCCAAACCTATTGAATGGAAAGTAAACTGAGTAATTAAAAATGTTTTGAGTAAATATTATTTGTCGGTGAAAGCTCCAATTACATACCGTTTGGCTTAACCATTCATGAAAAGATTCTGTAAACAACTTATTGATATATCGATGTTGTGTTCTTCGGGAGCGCGAACGAGATCTCAATATTTGTTTGTACTCACCATGTTAAAAATATGTTCAGTTTGTTAGACTATAAACAATTTTTAAACGATGAATATTTATCAAATTTCTAGAACTTACTTGCGTAAAGGTTCCATTGATTCGTGGTGAAACAGAACATATCGATGTGCTTGAACCCACGATAAATCATCTAATTCTGCAATTTCAACTTTACCGATTGGTTCTCCAAAACTTTGGAACAAATAATTATCGGCAAAGTTATGATCCGTGAGTCCAGCATTTCTATTTGGTTTGTTCAACCTTGTTTCAACATCTTCCAAATATCTTGAACAGAAGGTCATACATTCCTCTGCCAAGTAGCCTTCGGCAATCGATCCTTCTGGATAACGCTTGTTGCGGCAATAAGACTTTAATTTGGATAGGAACCTAAACACGGTATACAACATTATCAAAAGTTGTAACCAAAAATACATAGGTGAATGAAGGAAAATTTTAAAAATTGTAATTAACACCTTTCTATGGGATACATCCATCGATAGAAAACGGGTCCGCCAAGAATTGCTTTATGCGGGAGATAGATTATCAAGTGAACCATAATAGTGAATAAGGAAGGTGGGAAGATTTTCTCCATGTTGCATAAAGTTAAAGCGGCTCGATCCTGTACCTTCTGAAGTTCTTGAACATCCAAAACTTTGCCACAAATGGCTTTCATTATATTGGATAGTTCAATTATACAAGACGTCACCTTCTTCGAAATACAACATCGTAGAGCAACTGGCAGTACATCTTGCATCAAGATGTGATAGTCATGTGATTTTAGCGAATATAGTCTTCGATCTTTAACACTAACACATCGAGATATATTAGATGCATACGCATATGAAACCTTTATATCCTTCAACACAATGCAGAACACTTCTTTCTCTGTCTTCGACATTGAGAAAATAGAAGGCGGCAACCGATATTTACCATTCGGAAGTGGATTCGGATGAAGATCAGGTCGAATTCCCATCTGAACTAAATCAAGTCGACTCTGAAGATTGTCTTTTGATTTTCCGTCTACATTCAAAATTGTACAGACAATGTTCTCGCAGACATTTTTCTCAATATGCATAACATCAAGATTGTGTCGTAAAAGGTGGTGCTCCCAATAAGGCAACTCAAAAAAAATACTTCTTTTCTTCCACAAGTCCGCCTCATTAGGATCATCCTCTTCATCGGAGTTATCATCAGCTTCATCATTTGATCTTCTATTTCTTTGCGTGTTTGCCGGTTGATTCATCTTCCCATAACTGAAATTTATATCTTCCAACATTAATAAGATTTTAGATCCACTTGTCTGCGAAGGAGCTTCTCTGAACTCTTCAGTACCGTCAAATGCCGAACTCTGAAATCTAAATCTATGATTTTCCGGTAACCACCGACGATGCCCCATGTAAGAGAACTTCTTCCCATTGTATAACCATTGCGAATATGTTTGTGCAGCACAACAAGGGCACGCATAACGACCCTTGGTACTCCAACCGGATAAATTGGCATAAGCGGGGAAGTCATTAATGGTCCACATCAAAGTTGCACGTAAATTAAAGTTCTCCTTTCTCAGCACATCGTATGTCTCGACACCAGCCCATAATTGTTTTAACTCTTCAATAAGTGGCTGTAAATAAATGTCAATATCATTCCCGTGTCCTTTCTCTCCAGGGATAATCATAGATAAGATAAGGGAAGATTGCTTCATGCAAATCCACGAAGGCAGATTGTAAGGAACAAGCACTACTGGCCAAGTACTGTATGCAGTACTCATGATCTTGTAAGGATTAAATCCATCAGATGCTAGTCCAAGCCTCACACTGCTTGGATCGCTTGCAAAGCTTGGAAATTTATTGTCAAATGATTTCCAAGCCAAAGAATCTGCCAGATGCCTTAATAATCCATCATCGGTTCGTCCTTCATGGTGCCACGTCATTGACTTCGCTGTCTTCGACTACATGAAAAGCCTTTGAAGCCTTGGTATCAGCGGAAAATACCGCAAAATCTTGACCGGCTTCTTTCTTGGCTGTGCATCGTTTTCATCGTCGTTCCCATCTTCTGTGTTTCTATTTATCCAATGGGATTCGCCGCATACATGACAGCACTGTTGGTTTCTCCGATCGCCCCAATACAACATGCAATCATTCGGGCAACTATGGATTTTGTTGTACCCAAGACCTAAGTCTTTTATAATTTTCTTCATATCTTTGCAAGACTGAGGGATTTTTGCAAACGGAAACATTTCTCTCAAAAACTCTAACAGCATTATCAATGAGTTCCCGGTCCACCCTCCCAAACATTTTAACTGGAAAAGACGAATGCAGAATGACATTTTTGAAAATTTCGATCCCTCATATAGTTATTCGTTCATCTCATTAAGTAGCGCGTAGAACTTTGTCGCTTCTCCATTCGGCTCTTCATGATGTACACTTCTTCCGGGTTGGGCACCAGCATTTCCATCGAGATTACAATCATCAGATGGCAGAAAGTCAGGTGGGAACGACTGTAAACCATGACTCTGAATATTAAATGCTTCACGCAACATCCCTTCCATGTCATCCCCTCTAATAGACTGATGGTAGGCAGTACTATCATAAGATACATCCATCCTTGAAGAGGAAGTACTAGGCGGGCATTCTCCATGAAAAAACCATTGTTTATAACCACGAACAAACCCATCAACAATTAGATGCTCGTATACAACTTCACGATAATGCCAGTTTATGTTGACACACTTCTTACACGGGCAAAGAATCATGTTCTCTTGGCTTGCATATTGAAATGCAAAATCTAGAAAAGTTTGTACTCCATTTCGATAACCGTCGCTTACCCTTGACAAATTCATCCAAGACCGGTCCATTTCTTATTTCTTGAAGCCTAATCTTGAGAATAAATTGCACGGCTTTAGGATTTAGGAATAAGTATAACTAAGCTACGTAAGTTATGTATTATGTAAGTTATTTATTATGTCGAATTATGTAAGTTGTGTATTAGTCAAATTATGCTATGTAAGTTATGTATGTCGTATAAGTTATGTAAGTTGTAAGTTATGTAAGTTATTTATTATGAAAATTAAGTAAGTTATGTAATTTACTGAATAATTAAAAATTGTAAGTTATGTAAGTTGTAAGTTATGTATAATATTAATTAACTAAGTTATGTAATTTATGTATAATATTAATTAATTAATTAAGTTATGTAATTTATGTATATTAACTAATTAAGTTATGTAATTTATGAATAATTAAAAAATGTAAGTTATGTAAGTTATGTAAGTTGTAAGTTGTAAGTTATGTATAATATTAATTAACTAAGTTATGTAATTTATGTATCATATTAATGTAAGTTATGTAACATATGTATAATATTAATTAACTAAGTTATGTAATTTATGTAATTTATGTATAATATTAATGTAAGTTATGTATAAGAACATAAAATTAAGTTATGTAATTTATGTATAATATTAATGTATGTTATGTAATTTATGAAGGATTAAAAAATGTAAGTTATGTAAGTTGTAAGTTATGTAAGTTGTCGGTTATGTATAATATTAATTAACTAAGTTATGTAATTTATGTATAATATTAATGTATGTTATGTAATTTATGAATAATTAAAAAAATGTAAGTTATGTAAGTTGTAAGTTGTAAGTTATGTAAGTTGTCAGTTATGTATAATATTAATTAACTATGTATAATATTAGAGATGGGTATTACTGCTCGAATTGGTGCCCATATGCATGTAGAGATTGACAGCAACATCATGTAGAGCAATAAATACCATGCAAATTATCAGTGATAAGGTACTGCAGATTGAAAAATTAAAAAAAAAAACTTAATTGTTTTAATACCTAAACCCATTTAAAACCTAAAACAAAACCCGTTGCTTTTAATTTTTTAATAGAACTTTTATTATGCTTTTAAATATTCTATAACTAAATAAAAATAAATCAATGCCAATATCTTATAAATTTATTACTTTTTTTATTGTTGTTAAAACTTTCAAGAATATGTGTTCTCCTTTATATTATTATTGTTATTAAAACTTCTAAAATTTTGGTCGTCATTATTAACATTTTCAAGTTTGGTACTTTTTTTGCTATCATTACACAATAATGCCTCGTTTGGCTACTAGAGTAATAATATGAGGAAAAACTTATTTATTATATATGTATTACAATGGTTAGACATAAAATAAAACAAAATAGTTAGTACAAATTTAAATATATTCTTTGAGTAATAACTCTTGTAAAAATGAGGCTTGTTCAAAATAAGCGAAAAATTCCCTCTTTTGCTAAAAATAAATCATAAAAGTGGCTAAACATTACCAACTGAATTAGTTTATTGTTAACCCATATACTAAAAACATGAGTAAAAAATAATACTCCAATCAAAAATAACCTTTAAAACTTGTTCTTTGCAGTACATGAATGATAATCTTGCTATCCAAGAAAATGAATGTTTTGAAACACAAAAATAGACAAATTCTTCAAATTCATAGAAGTGTAGGCCAAACTTTTTGTCCTGCATAACCATCTGGAAATATCCAAAATTCCACATGTTTGATATCTTCATATACAACTAAATATAGTGACAAGATTCAGAGGCCCCAACTGCCTATGTCCAAACTCGTGAAGTGCACATTTCACTCTCTCAAGACACATGTTATATGCAGTGCAATTTTTTAATGAAATATTATTACAATCTAGCATCATACATGGATATAAACATTCAGGGCAATCATATAAGAAACTAAGAATGTATGATAACGAAAATAGATTCTACAATGTAGACAGTTGCTTTCAAATGGAAACGTAAGTCAAGAAACTTACAGCAAATCTCAAAAGAAGACAAGATTTTCCAACACCAGAATCTCCAATAAGTAGAAGCTGGAACAGGTAGTCACTGCAAAATATTGCAACTAGATAATCTCAATATCTGTTCGAACGATGCATAAGAATAATAGCTACAACTTTAACATGTGAGTTATGTAATTTTATTTTCGCCAAAAGAGGCCTAATCCCCAAACCCAGTCTCTCATAAACCAAACCTAAAGTTTAACTTGTCAGCGTTAAAATGCCAATTAACCAAATTAAGTGCCCAAAGATTAACCTTAGAATGCCAAGCAATTATCGGTTGACAGCAAAGTTTACTGGTGCATCAAGAAAGCGCAATTCAAAATGAATTTCGATTTCAAACAAATTAGAGCAAGTCACCATCATTCGTAAATATATACATACATAATGAGCACATTTTTTAAGATAGATTTGCTTCTTCAATACACATAATCGATTTAGCAACATGTTAACAAAATATAACAAATTATTTGCAAAAGAATACCCCGACCACAATTTATTATGGCATCTTACAAAATTAGAAGCCTATGTCCCTCCTGAATGTTAACTGTTAATGTTAACTCTTCAACAATGAGAAGAACAAACTAGAAAGCAAACACAGGATCGGTACTTCTTCCCAAACCCTAGACACGAAAAAATTCCCAAATTCCTCGAATTCCCAAACAAACAGGCCAAAGCTTGGTGATTGAATTTATTATTTAAACCCCAATTTACCAAATTACACTTAATCCAAACCCTAAATCAAGATACAGCGTTTTAAAAGAAAAAAAGCTTACCTTTTCCCCAGAAATTCCGCAACTTTGATAGTATCCTGTCAAGATTGGCTCAGCTGTTGCTTCGTTTCACCCGATTTATGAGTTCTCCTCTCCTCTTTTTCCTTTGTTTTTTCTCTTTCGTTTCTATCGCTTCCGTTTTGTCTGAAGGCTGTTTGTTTCTGTGTTTATTGTGTTCTGCCTTATAGAGAAAATGATAAGTTAAAACACGATGAAAGAAACGGCGTCATTTTGCCAAAATTTTAAGACACCATTCCGGCGTTTGTTAGGAAAACGCCACTATTTCTTGTATATTTGCGGCGTTTCCAAAAAACGCCACTAAAAATTGAATTTAGAATCTGAAACGACGCCGTTTAATAAAGCTTTAATGCATATTTCAAACTATTTTTTAACTTATTAAACTTAATTCTATTTAAAATAATATTTAAATGACAAAAACATTAATATAATTGATATCAATTGGTACTTCAAATTGATTTTTTAAAACATTATTTAAAGAAATTAATCTAAACTAACCTAAAACCTTTATCCGACCCCTGAAACCCTAAACCCTAAATTCTAAACCACTATCCCTTAGCCCGTAACTCGTAACCCCTAAACCCCTAACCCTTATATCCCAAACCTTAAATTCATATATACCCCCTAATCCTTAAAATAGCACGGCCATCCAAAATAATCCCTAAATCTTTAATAATCATAAAATAGTTATAATTGATTAAACAATAATTAATAGTAAAAACTTTTAATTTGTAATATTACATTTATAATATTTATTTTTTTGTATAAAGTTTGAAATTTATAATATTTAATTTTATTGATAAATAAATAAATTTAAACTATATACTCATAATTTCAATATATTAAATTTATTATTATATATTTTAGAAATATATAAGAACATATTTGATATAAAAATTAATAAAACTAATTAATCTAATAACTTAAACTCTAACATAACCGTTGAAACCCTAAACCCCAAATCCATAACCTTCTAACCCCTTACCCCTAAATCCCCTAACCCCTAAAGCATAACCCTTAAACCCTAAATCCCCTAACCCCTAAACATCAAATTTTCAATTACACAAACAAACGGTGACGTTTTCACAAAATTGTAGACATATTTGCGGCGTTTTCCCGAAAAACGCCAGTAATAGAGTACACCATTCAACTGAAACGACGCCGTTCTGATAGAGTATCAAGAATATTAGCGGCGTTTACCTATAAAACGCCACAATAGAAACTGATTCCCTAACACGTAACGACGTCGTATATTGCAATATTTGTGGCGTTTTTGACTACAACGCCGGTAAAGGCTACCTTTTGCGGTGTTTTTCTATAGAAACGCCGCTAAATTTCTCTTTTTTTTGTGGATCTTACATTTAAATAATTAATTACCTATTTATTTAAAAAATACATAATTACCTACTTATTTATTTGTTTATTTATTTATACCAAGATTATTTTGGTCCTATATAAACAAATTAAATATTTAATAACTATATATATATATATCCATATATATCAAAAATATCAATGGCCGTTAAATATTTCGGTTAAATGTTTTAAATATACAACGTTACTATATATTATTAGTTAATTGTATCATTTAACAATCTTCAAATTATAAATTAACATGCATCCATAAAATGATCATCTAACTACCACGCACCTATTATATCTATTAATAATTATAATATAAACTATACTAAACTTCATTAATATATATATTAATTAAATTTATTGATCATCTGGATTTATTTTACAAATATATATATTTACCGTAAAAATTAATCAATCTAATATTAACCTCTTAAGAAACCCTATCATGACCCCGACCAAACCCAAAAATTCCCTAAATTTATATTAATAATCACAAAATATAGTGAAAATCTATTAAACATGCAAGTTAATTATATATATATATAGTAGTTTATAATATTGTGTACAAATTAGTTGAAATATGCTAGCAATATTATCTTTATGACAAAAATTTCCGTATGGATCTAAATATAAGTTTTATCATTTTTGAACTTAAGTATCGATATTTTTGCATCCGGTATATTGCTACTAATTAACCATATATATAGCCATGCATATATATATATATATCAAAAAATCAAATGGTTATTAGGGCGGTTAATTAATGTTTTTAAATATACAAGATAATTATCATTTAACAAGTCTCAAATTATAAATTATCAATCGACATGCATAAAGTGATCATGATCTACCTATTATAATATTCAATATTTTTGAAATTTATTCTGGAATATCTATTTTACATATAAGAATGTATATATTCACCATAAAAAATAATAAACAAATCTAATTAATTAAACCCTAATTAACATGCATGCCGACCGTTGAAATTAACCCTAAATCTCAAACCCTTAAACCTCTAACCCCTAAATTAACCTTAAATCTCAATTACCTTAAATCTATACCCCGTACTCCTTAAAATACCGTCCATAAAAAAATTCCCTAAATGTTTAATATATATATTAATCATAAAATATAGTCAATAATTAATTGTTAAAATATATATATTTTGTATAAATTAGTCGAACAATATATACTACCAAAATTTATTACTCTTATAAAAAGTTAATTCTATTTTAATTTATTCTTTACATTAATACAACAATTTAAGTTTTATTATATTTTATTTTATTTATAATTTAATATATTTTCTCTCGTAAAGTAGTAATTTAAATCAACTGTTATAAATAGTTCATTGTTATATATATACGACTTCTCTTTAATAAAAACTTTTTATATTAATCAATATTATTTGTTAATTATAATTTAAATGTAAATTGTCCCACTATATAATAAATAGAACAAAATATTAATTATTTCAACTTATAAGATTTTTGTTACTATTAGCGGCTTGTAAAAACGCTAAAGGTCAATACATTAGCGGCGCTTAGATACAAACGCCGCGAAGACAAGAGAATTAGTGGCGCCGTTAAAAACGCCGCTAAAGATCCGAGTATTACCGGCGCCTGTATAAAAACGCCGCTAAAGATCCGAGCATTAGCGGCGCATAGACAAAAACGCCGCTAAAGATCCGAGCATTAGCGGCGCCTACACGAAAACGCCGCTAAAGACTCGAGCATTAGCGGCGCCTAGACAAAAACGCTGCTAAAGATCCGAGCATTAGCGGCGCCTACACAAAAACGCCGCTAAAGACTCGAGCATTAGCGGCCCCTAGACAAAAACGCCGCTAAAGATCCGAGCATTAGCGGCGCTTACACAAAAACGCCGCTAAAGGTTTAAAAAATCGCAAAAACGACGCCGTTGGTCTTAGGTTTATTGTGGTGCTTTATGTAAAACACCGCTAATTCCTATTTTTAGCCGCGCTTCCGGATAATCGCCGCTGAAGCTCTACCTTTAGCGGCGCTTTGGATAAATCGCCGCTAATGCTCGATTTTTTGTGGCGCTTTTGTTCCAAACGCCGCAAAAAGTGCCGCTAAAAGCCTATTCTGGTGTAGTGGATTATTTTAACTTGCTTTATAGACTATTATTTTAAGTTACTTTATATGTCATTTTATTTTAAGTTGTTTTACATATTACTTATTTTAAAATTAACCTATACTATTTGCTTTAAATTGATTTATATTCACTGTTTAATACATGTTTACGTATATTGTTTACGTAGTCTTATCACCTATTTTAATTATTTTACATGCCTATTTTTTAACTTTATTTTATTATACAATTGATTTATTTCAACTCTTTTATATATATATATATTATTTATATTAAGTTTTTCATCCCATATGTATTACTTATTTAAATTAATATATGTATATTATTGATTTTAATTCATTAGCTTTTAAATGTTAGTATTTATAATCATTGCTCTTATGTGTACGGTATTGTTTGTTTGTTTGTATCAATTGATTGTTTGTCTTCATTAGTGTACATTTTGGCTTACGAATTATCATTTCACGTTGTACATCATCATTCTATCGCATTTTATTTGCTTAAAAGGTTACGTTTCATATTATTTAAATGTCAAAACCATTTTATACAAAAGTCTTGAAAATAATGAGACACTCGGAATTTGGGATCCTCGAAAAGATTGTGTCATAACTTACTGGATTCCAATCTTCCTCGGGATCTAAGAGACCGAATATCCTTTTTAATTAAAACATAAATAAAAAGCTCACTCTCGGGAATTCGATACGTGGTGTCCTAACGCATTGGATATGACATATTGTTCTCTCGAGATGAGGATTTTTCTAACAAATGAAAATAAAGGCAATATTCGATATTTAAGAATTTTGTGAAATCAAACCCTAACTTACTGGGTTTTGATTTTCTCATTTGACCCAAATAATCAGATATCCTTCTCAAAATGCATAGGTTTTAAAAGTCAAACTTAATTTTGAGGATTTGAAATGTTGCACTCTAACTTACCGAGTGTGACAATTTATTTCTTTGAAATAAGTGAGCCTTATTATCCAATTCATTTTATTCAAGATAAAAGGATCGTATTTTAAATTTTTTTCAAAATTTCGACACTAAGACATTAAACAATTGATTCGGTACCAATTTTGGGCGTTACGAGGGTGCTAACCCTTCCTCGTGCGTAACCGACTCCCGGACCTATTTTCTCAAATCTCGTAGACCTAAAATTATTTTCAAGGTGATCCGATCACACCTCACCCCAATAAAGGATCGGTGGCTATTTTCGAAAAAAGTGGTTTCGACAAGCTTTTTTTGTACTCAAAGCTGTAAGCATGTTACATTTAACTATTTCCTATTTATGCTGCATAGAAAACTAAATATTCAAATACAACACCACTAAACTTCTGATTATTTGGGTCAATATGGAAATGAAACTCTTCACTCAAGCATTAACAATGACAGTAAACAATTCAATGACCAATATTTGAAATGACAACCTTGCTGTAATTTAACACGATGTCAAGCTCACAAACATTCTGGAAGCATTTGTCCAACGTTTCCACAAAAACTGAAGGCAACGCATTCCTGCTTACAATTCTCACATTCAATTATCCAAGGGTCCTAGAAAAATATTCACTTGATGATGAAAAGATTAAGAAAATATGAACATATAGAATCAATAAAAAATTTAACCCTATTATAGATATGGTAAACATAATCATTAAACCCCTTGGCTTAAAAGCTAATTAGACATATGCGTTCCATGCACGCTTGGGATTAACAATAATTTTTTTCATATCCTATCTTTTCAAACTTTGAACCACCAAAAATAATGTTAGGACTAAATTTCTTCAAGGCATAGAAAATCAACTAAAGGTAAAAAGAAAAGTCTCTCTCCATTGCATTACTTTTCAAAACATCAAGTCCTTTGTTCATAAGAACATCAAATCAATCTTACCACAATTATCCATCCTTTAATAATATGACAATTCCAATTATTATTAACTTATATATGAAAAAAAAGAATTTATTTAAAAATGAATAAAGGGTTTATAGAGCATCTTTGTATTGTACATTTTTTGGTGATTTAATTCTACTATGATTATTTCTAATATTAGAAATGATAAATTACCAAATATAATTTTGTCATTATTTCAATTTATAATTTCATAGAGACTATGTTTTGGGGTCAAGACCCTTGCATCTACCCTCAAAAATTAGGTTTTGGGTATTACTAGAAATGTTCTTCTAAATCTCAATCAATGTCGAAGCAAATCACCCTTAAATCATCATGACCAAAGCCTTCTCATGTAATAATACCAAATAAGTTGTCATCCTCCTCATTTAACACTTTATGCATATTCTGCTTGGGAGTAAAGCACAAAATTCATGCAAAATAATAATAATATTATTATTATTAAAACAAAAAAAATTGAAAATAGTATTATTACGCTACATTTGGTAGGAGTGATGTTTTTTCACTATATTTTAGTATATAAGTTAATAATAAACTCATTTCAATTAGTTATTTTTAGTCATTTCCGTTACTTGTTTTTTCACTATATCCACTAGCACACAATGCGCGACTAAGGAAGGAAAACAAAATATTAGAAATGATGACATGCATACATAGCAAACAATAAAGAACTCAAATTAGTAAACACCGAAACCTTAAAGTTTAACTTACATCGCAATACAGTTCATATTAAAAAATCTGAGATTAATCACTAATTAACTGGAATACCAACAAACGACAAAACTATGCATATAATAACGAAAAAAAATTGGAAGTTATACCAATTTCATAAACCCTAATTTGAGAAATATGAAAGAGACAAGGGGGAAAGAGACATGTAACCGAAAGGAAAAAGTTTTAATGAACAAAAATAAAGTTAAATGATTAAGGGGAAAAAATAGAATATTTTACCTTTTGATGCGGCGACGGAGTGAAAGAGGCGAAGAATTTCTAGCCAAAAATTAGGCTCAAACATAAAATTAAATGATTTTGATAATTTGGAGGGATTCAGGAAGAAATAAAGGGATTTGGAAATTGGGGATTTCGATCAGAAAGGGATTTGGGAAGTTGGGAAATTGGGGAAGAATAACTTAGGGATTTCGATGAGAAAGGGATTTGGGAAAAACTAAAGGAATTTTGGGTAATTTGATTTGGGGAAAAACTAAAGGAATTTCAAGGCTAACAAAACGACATCGTTTAAGTTAATTTTAATTAAAATTTGTGGCGTTTATGAAAAACACCACTAATGTATAACCTTTGCAGCGTTTTAGTCAAAACGCCACTAAAAATGGCGCTGTTTTGCAAAATTTTAATACATATCCGCGGCATTTTTGGTGCAAATGCCGTTATTGCTTCCTTTTTGTGGCGTTTATAATAAAAATGCCACTATAACTCTAACCTTTTGCGGTGTTTTCCGATTAGCGCCACTAATATGTAACTTGGTCCAAACGCCGTTAAAAGCTTAATTTCCTAACCATATCCATCTATTGTCGGACCGTCCGACTCTGGTGTAATGTTAGGCCACCTTTGCACTTTCTTTATCGCACGACCCACACCACATTGGATCCCGACAAATTCACACCAACCATAAACTCCACCGTAAGAAGAGAGTCGCTCGTATTAGAAGTCACTGATACACCTTCATCTATCATATACCTCCATGCAAATCGTTAATATTTGATTAATTCGAAATACTAATTTTAAAATCAATAGATCTCTAATGATATAATTATAATAAATGCCTTCCTTGTGTGACCATTACTTTCACACGGATAATGACGTATTAGTTGTTCGCTTCCCGAATTTATTTTATTCAAGCTATGACAGTTAGGTATACATTGCATCTTTGATTTTTAGATTTTAAATGTATTTTATTTTAATATTCTTTTTAATTTTTAAATAAAATCGAGAATAAATTCATCAAAAGCTTTGTAGTGGTATACATATCCAGGTATAAAATTTCTGATTGAATTTGATCTCATTCAATCAATTAATATTTGAGATTTTACTAAATCCCATTCTTTCATAAACAAATAATGCAAGTTCTTTTTCTAATATGTAAAAAATCACCTTGCTAAAAATCCATTTTAAAGAAAAAAGTATTTTTCCTTTACGAGGAACTAAATCCGTTTAAATTACATACTATGATTTTACATGTCTTTTTTTCCGATATTGGTGCGGTGTAAGATAAATACCTACTCCAACAAACAGTCAAGCACAAGAACATTTCTCTTACAAAAACACAACTTACCATATACATAAATTCTATATGCCCCCCCCCCCCCCCACACGATCAAATGGAGAGTTTACTGAACACTAAATGGGTATCCACAGCGGCGAGTATATGGATCCAGTGCACCAGCGGTGCGTCGTACACATTCGGCATCTACTCTTCCGTTCTCAAATCATCCCAATCCTACGACCAATCAACTCTAGACACCGTTTCCGTCTTCAAAGACATTGGCGCCAACGTCGGCGTCCTCTCTGGCCTCCTCTACTCCACCGTCACCACCAGTAGCCGCCGTAGCGGTGTCAATAGTAGCCCCTGGGTGGTTCATGTGGCTGGGGCCATACAGTGCTTTGTTGGGTATTTCCTCATGTGGGCGTCGGTGGTGGGGTTGATCAGCCGGCCGCCGGTGCCTTTGATGTGCTTGTTCATGCTAGTGGCAGCTCACGCGCAAACGTTTTTCAATACGGCCAACGTGGTAAGCGGTGTCGAAAATTTTCGGGACTTCGGTGGGACCATCGTTGGGATAATGAAGGTAACACTGGCAATTTTGGTTTAGACCTAGAGTGACGTGAACTTGTTTCTCTTTACGCGTAGATTAGGCCGGATTTGGAGAATTTTGCTGTCTTTGCTCTATTGGCAAAAACAAGTTCCAAATTCGACTGTGTCAACTCGACTCCATCCATTAAGGTTCAAGTTTTTTTTAACAATGGGTTTGAAGTGGATCGGGCGAAATTAAAAAAAAATTTCATGACAGGTGGAGATCGAGTTTGAGGTAAATTTATTTTGAGATATTTATACAAATGGCTCTAATATATATCAAGTTTACTTTAAATAAATATATCGATAAAAGTTATTTACTTTAAAATAAAAAATTAAAAAATGTAATTTTATTTATTTCAAAATAAAACAATTAAATAAATTCTGGTTAGGATGAGGCGGGGCGAAATTGAGCTTTCTATTAAATTTTGAGTTCAAATTTGGGGTGGAGTCGAGCCTTCTATTAATTTCAAGTTCGTGTTTGAGGTAGATTTGTTTTTTCTTAAGAATTAGGATTGAAAATAGAAACTTTTGTCACAATATATAAAATAAAAGTATCCATTATAGTTTTACATTGATATTTATGTTTTTATAGTTGAATATTAATATATTTTAAATAATAATTCAGGCTCCCACTGCCAAGACAAGAATTTTTTGTTTTCTATAATTAAGAAAAATATAATTGAAAAAAAAAACCCGTAGATGAGGTTAAGGTTTTTCCTTTTTTCTTTTTTAATTACAAGTATGTCTTTTGTTAATTTATTACATGTAAGTGGTTAAACAGTTGATTTCCACAAATTTCTTACATATAAAATTTTAATTACTGATCATTTTGAAGTGAACAATTTAAGTGGAAGGTTTAACCATGTTTACCTAATGCATTATTCTTTACATTAAAACTAATGCGTTATTTATACCTTGATGTTGCTGTTTACCTAAACTAAACTGCGTTGCTGGACAGGGTTTTCTTGGTTTGAGTGGAGCAATACTAATTCAAGTGTATAACGCCTTATGTCAGGGTGATCCAACCACTTTCATTTTGATCCTTGCCATCGTACCCACTCTTGTCTCCCTTACCCTTATGCCTTGTGTCAAAATATATAAAACCACCACATTTGACGACAAGAATCACTTGAATGCCTTCTCTGCCATCGCATTGATTGTTGCTGCTTATCTTATGGTCGTTATAATATTGGAAAACATCTTCTCATTTCCAGTATGGGGTCGAACCATTACTTTCATAATTCTACTGGTTTTACTTGCTTCACCTATTGGAATTGCAGCCAAAGCTTTAAAGGAAGAAAAAGACCCTTTGGAGGGCTACCACCAGATACCTGGTGAACCATACCAAACCACGGTGGGTTCTTCATCTGGTGTCGATTTATTTCGAGACGATGAAGACGACGAAAAAGACATGAACCTATTCCAAGCAATGGTTACAGTAAACTTTTGGTTGTTGTTCATTGCTATGATATGTGGGTTGGGTTCAGGTTTAGCCACAATAAACAACATTAGTCAAATAGGCGAATCTTTAGGCTACACAACAATGGAGAGAAGTTCATTGGTTGCTTTATGGAGCATATGGAACTTCCTCGGTCGGTTCGGGGGAGGGTTTATATCAGACATATTCCTACACAAAGGTTGGGCGAGGCCATTGTTCATTGTCATTACACTTGCAACATTGACATTCGGTCACTTGATTGTGGCTTCAGGTTTCCCTGGGAATTTATACATTGGGTCAATCGTGGTGGGTATATGTTATGGTTCACAGTGGTCATTGATGCCAGCCATTACTTCTGAGATATTTGGGGTTCGACATATGGGTACCATTTTCAACGCCGTTGCCATTGCTAGCCCTGTTGGATCTTACGTTTTCTCAGTGAGAATCATTGGGTATCTATATGATAAGGTGGCGGAGGGTGAAGGCAATTCTTGCTATGGAACTAAGTGTTTCATGTTGTCGTTTATCATCATGGCATCGGTTGCTTTCTTTGGGTTCCTGGTTGCTTTGGCATTGTTCTTCCGGACAAGGTGGTTTTATGGTCAGCTCGTGGTTAGAAGATTAAGGCGTTTATCAATATCTTGAGAAGTAATCCATTTTTATTTAAATAAAAAAAAGATTTGATATGAGAGTTTGTAAAAATTAGAACTTGAGTTTTCTCTGGAGATTTCATAGGACAAAAGTAGACTAGTTCACTTTCATTTGTCAGTGCTATGGTTGGATTTTGAAAAAATTTGAAGCTTCACAGTTTGTTCGAAAAATTCATTTTAGTTAAAGGTGAATTACTTGTCTAATTATTATGGGTCTGTTTCTTTTTTATCACTTAACAATGAATTTTTCAATTAATCATCCAATTAATCAAGATGGTTTGTTTGATTCATTTTCATTAAGTGTATGACAGGAGAATAATGTAAAAATTAAAAATCGATATAATAATAAATTTAGAACTCAAATTTTTAAATTTAATTATAATTTTAATATACATATATACATTCAAATTTTACAAATATTCTAAATTTAATTCTAATTCTAAAGATTTTAAAGAAATACATCACATGAGATGAGTCGAGGCTGTGAAGAACTTTAAAATCACAGTTATACAAGTTAAGAAAAAAAAAAGAAAAGAAATGGAGAATAGGGGCAAAGACGAAAAACTTTTATAAAGTCGAAATAATTTCACTATTTTAATAACTTATATCTTTATAATTTTTAAAAAAATTAAATTAAAATAATTTTATTTTTATTAATTTAAATTTTTAAAATTTTATTTTGGTGAGAGCCACATCCTAGCCCCTAGCAACGCCCTTGAGGGAGAGTCACATTTTCAATAGAATCTCTCCTTTTCACAATTCAAGTCAAACCCCATTTTTACTTCCTGCCTCCCAACTCTTTCCCTTACACTCTCTGTCCTTTCAGCTTTTATTTTTATTTTCTTTTCTCTATCAAACAACCCCTCTTTTATTATTTATTTTATTTCTGGTTTTAGGTTATGTTGTTGGAGTTTTCCAACGTGAAACTCTCGTAGTTTCGACACACCTCGAAATCGAACAAAGGGATTGGCACTTTCGGCTTCATACAGCCGCAAATCCTGAGTAATTTTTTATTTAGGTATGTTTATAAAATTTTAAATTTAAAATAATAAAATTATATTTTGATCTAAAATTTAAGATAAAATTATTAAAACAATATAATTATATTTTTACTATTATAAAAATATATAATTTAGTTCCGAATTCTAAAAACTTTTTCTTACTTCACCTGGCTTCATTTAGCAGGACCTTCGTTTCCGTTGATTTCTTCAGCTTCCCAACCTACCCAAGAATTCCGCTTTAGTTCTTGCACTGCCTAAAGCGTATGATTTTTTTTAGGTCTCGTTTGTGCTAACTTTGTTTTTTAGTGTATTTGCAGCTGTGGGATCTATTTTATTTCCTTGAATCTATGGATATTTATTTGTCCGATTTTAACTATATTTGGGTTGTTAGAATTAAATGACCCAAATCTTTATTTAAATAAAATACTGTGGTAAAATAAAATAAAAGTAAAATCCCTATAAAATTATACTTCTTTTATTTTATTTTAGAATAAGATTTTTTAAACCTTATTAAACTCTATCTATTTGATTTTGATTAGAATAAGGTGTTTCACTCCTATTAGAATATGATTTTACAAGCCTATAAATAGACATAGTCTACTCCTCTTGTAATTAAATTCGAATTCGACATAGTGAATTTTCTTCTCCTCTGCCCGTGGTTTTTTCCCGAAAGGGTTTCCACGTAAAATCTGTGTGTTCTTTATTTTATTTTTATTTCTATTTCTATTTTCTTTGTGATATATTGTCATTACCGATATTCTATTTGTACAAATTGGTATCCGAGCTTCCAGGTTGTTCATCTCAATTACGGTAATGGCGTCTTTGAAGTATGAAATTCCTCTGTTGGACCGCAACACCAGATTCGCATTGTGGCAGATAAAGATGCAGGCAGTTCTTGCACAGATGGACTTAGAGGAAGTTCTGCTAGGGTAGATAAGATGCCTTCAACATTGACGGAGGGAGAGAAGAAGCGTAAGGATCGAAAGGCGTTAACACAGTTACATCTGATTTGTCCAATGAAATTTTGCAGGATGTGATGAAGGAGAAGACCGCCGCTGGATTATGGAAGAGGTTGGAACAAATATGTATATCGAAAACTCTAACTAGTAAGCTGCATATGAAGCAGCGTTTTTATGCTTATCGTTTGGAGGAAGGTGCGTCTGTGCACGAACACTTAACAGTGTTTAAAGAAATTCTCTCAAATTTGGAAGCCATGGAGGTTCAATATGATAAGGAAGATCTAGGGTTGATTCTACTTTGTTCGTTGCCCCCGTCTTATTCAACCTTTAGAGATACGATTTTTTATAGTCGCGAGTCTCTCATAGTTGATGAGGTTTATGATTCTTTAACCTCGTATGATAAGATGAAGCATTTTGTGGTTAAAACCGACTCTCAGGGAGAGGGTCTTATTGTTCGTGGGAGACAAGATCGGAATGCTGATGATGATAGTGGAAGGACACAGGAATGGAATCCTCATAGTAAATCTAAGGGTAAATCGAAGTATTCAAACAGAGGTAAAACTTGTAACTTCTACGAGAAGAAATGGCACATTAAATCTGAGTGATATAAGCTACAAAACAAGATCAAAAGGGAGGTTGCGAATCAAAATGGAAAATAAATAGAAAATTCCGGTAAAGCTGATGTTGTAGAAGACTATAGCGATGGTGAACTTCTAGTTGCTTCTGTCAACAATTCTAAAGAGAGCGATGAGTGGATCCTTGATTCGGGTTGCCCCTTCCACATGAGTCCCAATCGGGATTGGTTTACAACTTACGAAACAGTGTCTGAAGGTATTGTTTTGATGGGAAATAATACTTCATGTAAAATTGCAGGAGTTGGAACAATTAAAGTTAAAATGTTTGATAGAGTTGTCATAACACTTAGTGACGTACGACATGTTTCATAATTAAAGAGAAATTTAATTTCATTGAGTACTATTGATTCAAAAGGGTACAAATACACAACTGAAAGTGGGGTTTTGAAGATTTCCAAAGGTTCCCTCGTTGTGATAAAAGGGCAGAGAAAGACTGCTAAGTTATATGTTTTGCCTGTTACTGGTGATGTAGCTGTCGCATCCTCTTACTTGTCAGATGATGATATTACTAAAATTTGGCATATGCGCCTAGGACATATGAGTAAGAATGGAATGGAAGAATTGAGCAAAAGAGGACTTATTGATGGGAAAGGAATTTGCAAACTGAAGTTCTGTAAGTACTGCATTTTTGGGAAGCAAAAGAGAGTTCGATTCACCAGAGGAATCCATAACACGAAAGGAATGTTGCAGTATATTCATTCTGATCTGTGGGGGCCATCCAGAGTGCCTTCAAGAGGTGGAGCTAATTATATGTTAACTTTTATTGTTGATTTTTCTAGAAAAGTGTAGGCATTCTTCCTGAAGCAGAAAATCGATGTGTTTTTCGCATTTAATTCTTAGAAAACCATGATTGAAAAATAGACAGAAAAGAAAAGAAAATACCTCCACACAGATAATGGCTTAGAGTTATGTTCTGATGAATTTAATAAACCGTGCAAGTCAGAAGGGATCGTGAGACACTTGACAGTTCGTCATACTCCACAGCAAAATGGTGTTGCAGAATGAATGAAAAAAACGATCATGGAGAAGGTTCGATGTATGTTCTCAAATGCCAACTTACCAAAGTTATTTTGGGCTGAAGCAGCTTCTACTGCATGTTTTTTGATCAACCAATCTCCATCCATTACCATTGAGAAAAAGACTCCACAAGAGTTATGGTTTGGTAATCCTGCTGACTATTCTGATTTAAAGATTTTTGGTTGTCCTGTATATGCTCATATTGATAATGGAAAATTGGAACCGAGATCCATTAAATGTGTTTTTCTTGGTTATAAAGCTGGTGTAAAAGGGTATAAGTTATGGTGTTCTAAAAATAGAAAAGTTGTGATTAGCAGAGATATTGTTTTTGATGAAACTGCTATGCTACCTAACTTATCTCTTAAAGACTCTTCCAATAAAGAAAATCAAAAGCAGGTAGAGCATCAGATTAATACAGAATCTATAACAGAGTCAACTACTTAAGCTAGTACAAAAATTCAAAATAGAGTTGCTTCTTCACCACAATACTCTATCACGAAAAACAGAACTAGAAGAGAAATTAAATCTCCAAAGAAGTATGCCGAGGTTGATCTAGTTGCTTATGCTTTAAATGTGGCTAAAGATATAGATGCAAACCAAGGGCCATCTAATTATTCTGAGGCGGTTATTTATGAAGACTCAGAAAAGTGGACATTTGCTATGCAAGAGGAGATGGAATCACTCCACAAAAATAAAACATGGTATATTGTGAAACTTCCTAAAGGTAAAAATGTTGTTCGTTGTAAATGGGTGTTTAAGAAGAAATAAGGGACTTCAAGAGTTGAAGAACCTAGATATAAAGCAAAGCTTGTTGTAAAGGGTTACAGTCAAATTCTAGGATTGGAATTCACAGATGTGCTCTTTCCAATTGTGAAGCATAGTTTGATTCGAGCTTTGCTTGGTATTGTGGCCATGCATGATTTGGAGCTTGAACAGTTAGATGTAAAAAATATATTTTTGCATGGAGAACTTGAGGAGGATATTTACATGCAACAACCAGAGGGTTTTACAGTCTCAGAAAAGAGGACTATGTTTGCTTGCTGAAAAAGTCCCTTTACGGTTTGAAACAGTCACCAAGATAGTGGTACAAGAGGTTTGATTCCTTTATGACTTCTCATGATTTTAAAAGAAGTAGCTTTGACAGTTGTGTTTACTTTAAGAAAAATAGTGATGGTTCTTTTGTGTATCTACTCCTTTATGTTGATGACATACTGATAACAATGAAAGATAAAGCAGAGATAAGAAAGGTCAAAGCCGAACTAAGTGAATAATTTGAGATAAAAGATTTGGGACCAGCAAAGAAGATACTTGATATGGAGATTCTCAGAGATAGAAAAACAAATAAATTGTACCTAAGTCAGAAGGGGTACATTGAGAAAGTTCTTTGCAGATGCAAAATGCAAAATGCTAAGCCTGTTAGTACTCCTTTAGCAGCCCATTTTAGACTTTCATCGGCTTTGTCTCCACAATCAGATGATGAGATTAAGTACATGTCACATGTTCCATACTCTAGTGCAGTGGGATCTCTCATGTATGCCATGGTTTGTTCACGTCCAGATTTATCATATGTAGTTAGTGTAGTTAGCAGATACATGGCGAATCCCGGTAAAGAACATTGGAAGGCAGTTCAATGGGTTTTAAGATACTTACAAGGTACTATCGATGTTTGTTTATAGTTTGGAAGAACTAGAGATGGAGTCATTGGGTTTGTTGATGCTAATTTTACTGGAGACCTCGATAGAAGAAGATCTCTCACAGGTTATGTCTTTACAATCGGAGGTTGTGCAATCAGTTGGAAAGCCACTTTGCAAACTACAGTCACTTTGTCTACCACTGAAGCTGAGTACATGACAATTACTAAGGCTTGTAAAAAAGCTATTTGGTTGAAGGGACTCTTTAGTGAACTCAATGAAGACCTTCAAATCAATACAGTATTTTGTGATAGTCAGAGTGCCATCTTCCTTACAAAAGATCAAATGTTTCATGAGAGAACAAAACACATTGATGTTCGGTTTCATTTTGTTTGTCATATTATTGCTTGTGGTGATATTGTTGTGAGCAAAATTAGTACTCATGAAAATCCTGCAGATATGATGACTAAGTCACTTCCTATAACCAAGCTTGAGCATTGCTTAGACTTGATTGGTGTTCATTGTTGAAGATAAACCCTTAATGGGTTTTATGGAAGATGTGGAGAACTTGTTCGTTGAGAGTTCGTGATGAAGAACTTGTTCATTAAGAATTCCTGTCAAGGTAGAGATTGTTAGAATTAAGTGACCCGAATCCTTATTTAAATAAAATACTGTGGTAAAATAAAATAAAAGTAAAATCCCTATAGAATTATACTTCATTTATTTTATTTTAGAATAAGATTTTTTAAACCTTATTAAACTCCATCTATTTGATATTGATTAGAATAAGGTGTTTTACTCCTATTAGAATATGGTTTTACAAGCCTATAAATAGACATAGTCTACTCCTCTTGTAATTAAATTCGAATTCGACATAGTGAATTTTCTTCTCCTCTGCCCGTGGTTTTTTCCCGAAAGGGTTTCCACGTAAAATCTGTGTGTTCTTTATTTTTATTTCTATTTTCTTTGTGATATATTGTCATTACCGATATTTTATTTTTACATGGGTTCTCAATATTCTAAGTTTGTGAAAATTGGTTCACTTTATCGTTAATTTGAGCTAATTTGGTTTTTATTTCTGCTTGTTCGTGGAAAACAAGTATTTATGTATTTTATATATTTTTTAAAAATTAGGATAAATTTGAGATTATTTATAATTTTATGGTTAATTTTTTTAAAAAAATTATAACTACATTGATATAATATGTAAAATTTGAAAGTTAAATTTATTATTATACCAATTTTTTAAATGTCATATCACCCTCTGATATCCTCTGATATACGCTTAAGGGCAATTAATAAAAATGGACAAAAAAAGATTTAATTCACACTTTAGTCCTTGAAGTGTACCTCTTTTCCCACCTTGGTCCTTAAAGTTGTTTTGGCCTACTTCAATCCCTAATGTTATCAGACATTCTCAATTTAATCCCTAACGTTATTAGACATTTCTAGTTCAGTCCTTTGGATGTTAAGAAAATTGACCAACCAATCATATGTTTTGACGTGTCATACAATGACGCCATCATCCAAAAAAGCCTTTGAAATCTTTAAAAATTATTTTAAAAATTATTAAAATTACTAAACCATAGAAAAAAATATAAATTTATAAATTTATAAAATTACAAAATTTATTTAAAAATTTAAAAATATTAAAATGATTAAAAATAGAAAAATTATAAAATTACAAAAATCGTTTTAAAATACTAAAGTTTACTAAAAAGTTTAAAATATATTATAAAATTTTCAAGCTCTAGTAAATGTGTTTTATAAAATTTTAATAAAATTTATTTCTTTTAATTTTAGTAAATTTTAGTTTTTTTTATATTTTAAAATGTTTTTATATTTTGTAATTTTTAAAATAATTTCAATAATTTTAATTTTTTAAATTTTATATAATTTTATAATTTTATTTTATAACAATTTTTAATTTTTAAATATATTTTAAAATTTATAAGTTTTTTCTAATTTTTTAAATTTTAAAGATTATTAAGATTTTTTCTAATGATGTCATTGTGACGCCATTATATGACACGAGACATCATATGATTGGTTGGTTTTTTTTTTTAACGTCCAAATAATTGAACCGAGGGTGTTTGATAATATTATGGACTAAATAGAGAGTGTTTGATAACATTAGGAATTAAAGTGGATTAAAAAAACTTTAAGGATCAAAGTGGGAAAGGCGGTACACATTAGGGACTGAAGTGTGCATTAAGCCAAAAAAACCAATCTTGATTGGTTGAGTGGCCAATTTAAAAAAATTCATAACTTGGTGACCAAAAAAAAAACAGGCCCATAATTAGATGACCTGTTGTGTAGTTTACTCATTAAACTTAAAATTTTAAAATTATGTTATTCGGACCGCGATGGACAAATCTGGAGGCAAGTTAATGATGGGGAAGTCAATGTGCAAAATCTCAAAATTCTAGGTGAAGCAATTTGGCCAAACAAGACTCGATGTTGAAAATGTTTGAAAACCCAATTGGAGATGAAAGATATGCCTATGAAACTCCTTAATATCTTGTACCAAACCAAGGCTCTCTAAATATTTTATACAGGATGATAATAATAATAATTAATTACCAATGTGATTAAATTATTAGTAAATTTTACGTTTTAGTTATTTAATTTTAAAAAAGTTATAAAATGATTATGGAACTATTCGAAAGTTTTATTTAAGTCATTAAATTATTTAAAAATTTTATTTAACTCATTAGGCTGTTAATATATATATTTTTAAATCCATCTAGTTAGCTTCAATCATCCAAAATTTGTGAGATTATAATTGCATTCTTCTTGAAAATTATAATTCAAATTTGGAAAATCGGATTTCAATTTTGAATGTCAACTTCCACCTTATGGAAAGTCTCAATTTTCATCTTGTGCCAGGTTTTTTGACTTAGACACTACACCAAAACAGGTCTTTAGCGGCGTTTTTTTAGGCCTTTAGCGGTGCTTTTTAATGCCACTAAAGGTATTTGCGACGCTTCCACAAGCGCCGTAAAAGGGCCGCTAATCTAAAACGTCATAAACGTTTGCGGCGTTCTGAACAAAACGCCGCTAAAGACCATGTTCTTTAGCGGTGTTTTTTCTTAAGCGCCGCTAAAGAACATGGTCTTTAGCGGCGTTTTTTTCTAAGCAAGAACATGGTCTTTAGCGGTGTTTTTTTCTAAGCGCCGCTAAAGAACATGGTCTTTAGCGGCGTTTTTTTAAGCGCTGCTAAAGAACATTATCTTTAGCGGCGTTTAGCGGTATTTTTTTCTAAGCGCCGCTAAAGAACATGGTCTTTAGCGGCATTTTTTTTAAGCGCTGCTAAAGAACATTATCTTTAGCGGCGTTTAGCGGCACTTTTATACAAAAACGCCACTATTTTAGGGATTTTTTTATATTAAATTTTTCATTTTTTCAGCCCTCCTGTAGCAACAAATCAAAAGCAACCAGATCTAAACCAGCCAAAAGCAATAAATTTATATAACATTTCAAATTAAACGAATAAAATAATATTAATTCACTAAATAAAAGTGAATTCATATTATTTTTGCAAAAATGTTAAATGTTAATATGATAAAAATATTTATGCAATACATTATGACGGCGGAAGTTATGATTGAAACATCTTCATTATAGTCCAAGTCATTGTCGGAGTTCGTCAGACTTTTTCTCTCTGCTTCTCTCGCTGCAGCCTCTGCTTCCCTCGCTGTAGCCACTGCTTCCCTCGCTGTCGCCTCTGCTTTAAGTTGTAGCTGGAGTTCTTCATATTTCCTTTGAACTTCAACTGTGGTCGTTTGCATCTGAGCCATCTGGCCTTTTAACCTCTGAACTTCAGCTTGAGCCTGACTCCCCGAAGCCATGTATTGCTGCGAGCTGGATCCAAAATATTGGGTTGGGCTAACAAAAGATCCTTGAAATCGAACCCGACCATACCTTTCAAGACCCAAAACTTCAGTAATAATCCGGTTATCAATGTCTTCAAGATGAACAGAACTATCACTAGAAGCAATCGCTTCGTACTTCGCTTTTTTATCCTTTAGTTTTTCCTAATAAATAAATCACATAGTTAGGAACACAATATATATTAAAAAACATATGCAACATAACAATAGTCGCATTACAAGCAATGAATTAAACCATTAGAAAATAAACACTATAAATAACCAAAACAAGTCAAATTGTATTAAGTAAACGTACCATTATTTCACCAGCTTCAGGAGTCATGGGAGATCCATCTTTCTTCCTATGTGTAATTTCAAAAAGTTGAAGGCGTCCAACTTTTTGACCGGACGACAGTTCCTACAATATAGTAGTAAAAATATTATTTAATGGAAAGTTATACATATTTGACAATATTAAAAATTAAAACACCTCCGCCTCACCTACACATGCAAAACTTCTCGAATCTTACTGTGTGAGTGAATTTTGTTTCACTTTCTTTTTTCCAACTTGTTCACGATCCTACGTTATGAAATTTTAGTACGTAAATAGTAAATACTATAAACCAAAATAATTACAATAGTTTGGAAGTACGTCATACCTCGCCTTTCTTCGAATGCCAAAATCTAACCGCATCTTCCCATTGGTACCTCAACATACCCGGCGGGACATTTTGCAATCTCTCATCGAGGGTTGTTTTTGTCTTATAATAATTTTTCTTCAAAATACTTTTATTGTCTCTCCATCTTTTTCCCAATGCCTTCTTTACATAAGCATCCGAGACCTCTAAAGCAAACCTCGCCTACAAAAAACACAAGTTAATAAAGTAAATATAAATGAAACTATTTCCTAAGCATTACAGATGACATTAACATTTTGTTACCTTAATATTATCGAGGGCTTGGTTTTTGTTGCTATCGGGCATTTGATGCCATGACTCGTAGTTGATAGGCAACATATTCGCATTTCGTGCTAAAATGCCCATGCATCCTGCTAAAAGTCGAGCTTCTGATCCAACAGGCTGACCAAAACTGCTTTCCCAACTTTGACACGCTCGATTGGATCTAACTCAGATAACTCTCTAAGTAGCGTCGTCCTCGACTTCATAAGGCCCCACCATTTTTAGCTACAAATGGTATATTATAATATAAGAATTTGAAAAATAAATCAATTATAAGTAAACACGCATGTAAATTAAATGTAAAATTACTTTGAACTTCAGAGGATCCTCGGTGTAATCGAACATTCAAGATCCAATTGTCTGTCTGTTGTTCAAGACTATTTGTTTCATCGAGTTTGGATCATTTTGAACAATGCTTCCCTTAGAATTTTTCTTCTAGGCATTTTATCGCAATACACATAAAATAGTTGAAAACTTAATAACTAATTACAACAATAACAGCACATATAAAATAGTTGAAATATATAATAAGACCAAGATTTAAATTATGCTATTACATATAATTAAACAATCGTAAAATCTTACTACATCATTATTCGTAAATATCTTCAGCCATATCCTGATGAACCCATTGAAATTGTGCACTAGTACTAGGGATATTATCGTTTAAGTTTTGTCCTGGAAAGGGCAAAGTTTCTGATCTGTCGTCGATGTTATCTCTACTTCCACTGCCCATGTCAAACAAGTCTTTAGGGATGTTACGGAGTACAACGTACCAACCCTCATCAGTTGGATCTTTTGAGTAAAAAACTTGTTTGACTTGAGATGAGAATACATACGGCTCATCTACCAGTTGTTGTCCTGTGTGAATCAATCGGTCGAAGTTCACCATTGTAAAACCAAATTGATCTTGCTTAATTCCACGAGCAGTATTAACATCGGCCCAATCACCTCGAAATAAGACAACTTTCCATTTGCCGTAGTAATCTAACTCTTCAATAAGTGGCTGTAAATAAATGTCAATATCATTCCCGGGCCCTTTCTCCCCAGGGATAATCATAGATAAGATAAGGGAAGATTGCTTCATGCAAATGCACGGAGGCAGATTGTAAGGAACAAGCACTACTGGCCAAGTACTGTACGCAGTACTCATGATCTTGAAAGGATTAAATCCATCAGATGCTAGCCCAAGCCTCACACTCCTAGGATCGTTTGCAAAGCTTGGAAATTTATTGTCAAATGATTTCCAAGCTAAAGAATCTGCCGGATGCCTTAATAACCCATCATCGGTTCGTCCATCGTGGTGCCACGTCATAGACTCCGCTGTCTTCGACGACATGAAAAGCCTCTGAAGCCTTGGTATCAGCGGAAAACACCATAAAATCTTGACTGGCATCTTTCTTGACTATGCATCATTTTCATTGTCGTTCCCATCTGCGTTTTTACTTATCCAATGGGAGTGGCCGCATACATGACAGCACTGTTGGTTTCTTCGATCTCCCCAATACAACATGCAGTCATTTGGGCAACTATGGATTTTGTTGTACCCAAGGCCTAAATCTTTTATCATTTTCTTCATATCTTTGCATGACTAAGGGATTTTTGGCAACGGAAACATTTCTCTCAAAAACTCTAACAGCATTGTCAAAGAGTTTCCGGTCCTCCCAAACATTTTAATTGAAAAAGATGAACACAGAAAGACATTTTTGAAAATTTTGATCCCTCATACAGTTCTTCATTCATGTCATTAAGTAGCGCGTAGAACTTCGCCGCCTCTTCATTCGGCTCTTCATGAGGTACACTACTTCCCAGTTTGGTAAAAGCATTTCTCCCAATATTACAATCATCAGAAGCCATAAAGTCCGCTGGGAACGACTGGACACCATGATTGTGCATATTAAATGCATCCCGCAACATACCTTCCATGTCATCCCCTCTATCAGACTGATGGTAAGCAGTACCAGAATAAGATACATCCATCGTTGAAGAGGAAGTACTAGGCGAGCATTCTCTATGAAATAACCATTATTTATAACCCCGAACAAACCCAGCAACAATTAGATGCTCGTATACAACCTCACGATAATGCCAGTTTATGTTGACACACTTCTTACACGGGCAAAGAATCATGTTCTCTTGGCTTGCATATTGAAATGCAAAATTTAGAAAATACTGTACTCCATTTCGATAACCGTTGCTAACCCTTGACAAATTCATCCAAGACCGATCCATTTCTTAATTCTTGAAGTCTGACGTTGACAATAATATGCACGGGTAAGTTAAAACGCCAGTTATTTAATTTATGTAATTTATGTAAGTTATGTAAGATATTATGTTATTATGTAAGTTATGCAAGTTTATATATAAGCTTGTAGATAACTTATGTAAGTTAATATGTAAGTTTTTTAATTTATGTAAGTTATGTAAGTTATGTAAGTTATTTAATTTATGTAAGTTATTTAATTTATGTAATTTATGTAAGTTATGTGTTATTTAATTTATGTAAGTTATGTAAGTTATTTAATTTATGTAAGTTATGTAAGTTATTTAATTTATGTAAGTTATGTAAGATATTATGTTACTGAGTAAGTTATGCAAGTTTATATATAAGCTTGTAGATAACTTATGTAAGTTAATATGTAAGTAATGTAAACCCTAAGTTTATATATGGGTTTATGTGATAGTTATTAACATGCAATCAATTAATAATTCATTGAAAATTCATTATATAATCGATTTATTAAACATTCAATCAATTAACTTACAAAACTTGATAATTCATTGACATTCAATCAATTAATCGATCAATTTATTAAATAATGATAGATTATTTAAACATTAACATTCAATCAATTACATGAATTGTTTAATGTCGATAAATTATTAATTGACATAAAATTGAAAATCGATAATTTGTTTACTTTAAAACGAATCAACTATTCGGCCATAATTTGTTCAAAAACCGAAATTTAGCGAACTGATTTAAGAATTTTAATCATTTGCGTAATTGTTTTTGCCTTGCAATTATGGAAAAAAAATTTTGCTTGGGTAAAAAATACGTACAACAATTACACTCATACTTTTTACCTTGCAATTATGGAAAAATTTTGCAAAGTAACATGCAAATTGAGCTAGCAACAAACGGTTATCAAGAATGATAAATAAAATCGATACCCACAACTTTAAAAAAAATTATTAAATATAACAAAAATCTTTAAAAAATTCTGAATTAAAACACCATTTTAAAACTCAAAATAATAATTAAAGTATAAAGCTTAAATATAACAAAATCCAAAATTTAAATGTTTGGAGGTGTTTTTTAATCAAACTAAGGTGGGAAACATAGGAATAAATACCTCAAATTCCCTCGACTTGAAGCTTAACTAATGCATAAAACAAAAATAAAAGGAAAAAAATTGTAATTAGTACCAATTAAACAAGAAAAAAATAAAACAAGGAAAGCGAATAGTATTTAACTAAATTACAATTTCTTAAAACAACTCTAAATCCATCTCCCTCAACTTATTTATTCGCTATGGTTTCATTTCATTCAACCCCAACACCTTTAACCCTTGTGACCATTGCTTCTCCATTACATATTTGAATAAAATATTAAGTACAAATTATATCCATAATTAATTAAAATAAATAATAAAGATATATCCACTAAGTGCATTATCACTTTTTGTTTTTTCATTTACAAGCGTGGATACAAGATACCAAAATATTTTCAGACCTTCATAATTGTCAGCAAAAAATCATATTCGGCCTAAAGAAATCCGAAATTTATGGTCTGCTAGTACATTTGGAATCGCAAGAATCAGTTCATCAATGGAGGCAGACTAACAACAATGCAAAAGTTTAGAAACCTTAGCAAGAACATTTATATAACAGAAGAACCTACTTATTTATATAACCAAACTAACCATTACAAAATTAATCGCTTCATAATGTAAGAACTAACTACTAACTAACTTCAAAGAGACTAAACTAACAAAGAATCTGACCGTCTTCAAGATGTACATGCCTTCTTTCAAACTTTTTAAACATTTCCTTAGGTAGAACAATTGAGTGTGCAAATTTATGATAATTGTAGTAAACAATAAATATGATTAGAAAACAACAAATAGAGCTAGTTGCAGACAGAAACCATTTTCAGACATGGATACTTAATAATCCATCATTAATCTTCGAATTCCCAAATAAATCAATGTCTGTAAAAAAGGAAGATTAGCAAGTTATATCAACAACTTACCCTTTCACAAGATCAACAACTCCCCGAGCCTTAATCCTTCAATGGATTAGTTGATCTGTGACCTTCAATTAAATCATCGAAAAGATTAATATCGAAAATAAACCTCGATTCAACGAGGTAACAAATTAAGAAATAAAGGCCTTTAATCGAAATTCAAAGTAACATTAACCACACTGACTAAGAACCGATTTATCAAACCCTAAAACGCACGAACAACACCAAAATTAAATTACCCAACACCAAAATATTCGGAACAAAATCAACAAAAGAACAAAATAATTCAAACCCCATTTTCGTATACTCCATACGAACAAGAAAGAACTAAGAACCGAATAGGAGACGTGCAATGTGGAAACAAATTTTAACAAACAACCCAACCAAAAATGCTAACAGAAATGCCAAATAATTAGTAAATACCGTGATATGAGCAGACGATAGAGGAAGCGGGTGACAAAGGGACCACCGGAGTGGAGACGACTGAGACGACTGCGGCGTTGGACAGGTCGGTTGGGGATTTCGGGAAATGAAATTGGGGAAATTGGGGGAAAAAAATATTTGGGAAATTAGGGAAATGAAATTGGGGAAATCTGAGTGGGGGGAAAGTAAGGAAATTCGGCGCTAAGAAAACGACACCGTTTTAAGTTAGTATAAACTAAAATTTACGGCGTTCATCACAAGCGCCACTAACGCAGCTAAAATGGCAGATAAATACGACACCGTTTAGCAAACACTTAAAACATATTTGCGGCGTTTATTGACAAAACGCCACTAAAACATACCTATTGCGGCGTTTAACGAAAAACACCACTAATAACGCAAAATAAAAACGACTGCGTTTAGCAAATACTTAATACATAACTGCGGCGTTTATCATAAAAACGCCACAAAAACCAAAATTTTGCGGCGCATAAGAGAAAACGCCACTAAAACGCAATTTAAAATGACAGTGTTTAGCAAAGACTTAAAACATAATTGCGGCGTTTATGAAGAAACGCCACTAAAATGGAAACTAAAACGACGGCGTTTAGCTGCTGCATAGAACACAGTTGCGGCGATTTTATTATAAACGCCACTAAAAAGCATCCAAACGGCATCGTTATGCTATCTTTTAATATAGATTTGCGGCGTTTTCACGAAAAACGCCACTATTTCTCAAAATTAAAATTATTTTCAAATTATTTTATATAATAGTATTTTAATTTTTTCCATTATTAACATATTTTTACCCTGTGTTTACCATAATCCTAAACCCTAAAATATAAAATTTAAACCCTAAACCATATGCCCTCTTAACCCATATACCCTATGCCCGTATTAATCCCTAAACTCTAAGCTACTAGCTAAACCCTAAACCTTAAAATATAAAATTTAAACCCTAAACCATATGCCTTCTTAACCCATATACCCTATGCCCGTATTAATCCCTAAACTCTAAGCTACTAGCTAAACTCTAAACTCTAAACAATAAACAATAAACCTTAAACCCTAAACCCTACACCCTAAACCATAAACTCTAAACTCTTAACACTAAATCATAAACTGTATACTTAAAACCATAAACCTACACCCTAAATCGTAAACACTAAACCGTAAACCAATAACCTTTAGACCCTAAGACGATAACCTAAACCCCTAAACCTTAAACCTTTAAACGTTAAACCTCTAAAGCATATACCCTTAAACCCCTAAATCATAAACTCTTGATTAAACCCTAAACCATAAGCCATTAACCCATAGACCCTAAGCCCATAACCCCTAAACCATAAGCTCCTAACCCTTACACACTAGAAACGTACGAAACCATAAACCACAAACTATAAACCATGAACTCTAAACTCAAAACTCTAATCCCAATATAATGAACATTATATAAAAAAACCCCTAAATACTGAACCGAGCACCAAAAAACTTTAATACTATTTTAAATAATAGTATTTTAATTTTTTTCATTTTAACAAATATTTTAACAAATATTTTAAACTATTTAAAACTATTTGAGCATTAACGACGCCGCTAAAGCCCCAAAAGATCAGAAAACGGCGCTGTTGTGCTTAGGTTTTTTTGCGGCACTTTTCCAAAAACGCCGCTAAAGCCCTGAGCATTAGCGGTGCTTTCCTAAAAACGCCGCTGTATCCACGAAAGCTCAAAAATCGACATCGTTTCGTTTAGGTTTTTAGCGGCGCTTTCCCAAAAACGCCGCTAAATCCCCAAAAGATCAGAAAACGACGTCGTTGGGTTTAGGTTTTTTTGCGGCGCTTTCTTAAAAATGCCACTATATCCACGAAAGCTCAAAAAACGGCATCGTTGGGCTTAGGTTTTTTTGCGGCGCTTTCCCAAAACGCCGCTAAATCCCTAAAAGCTCAGAAAACGGCGTCGTTGGACTTAGGTTTGTTTGCGGCGCTTTCTCAGAAACGCTGCTAAAGCCCTGATCTTTTGGGGCGCTTTTTTGAAAACGCCGCTAAAATCTCCGAAACTCCGAAAACGATGTCGTTGGGCTTAGATTTTTAGCGGCGCTTTCTAGAAATCGCCGCTAATGTTTATTTTCTACGGCGTTTTTGATAGAACGCCGCTAATAATTGATCTTTAGCGGCGTTTGGAAAACAAATGCCGCTAAAAGCCTGTGTTGGTGTAGTGAGAGTCTACTCTTTAAGTATCCAAAAGTTCAAAAATAACGAAAAAAATTATATAATTGAAAACTTAAAAGATTTGAGCTCTAGTCGGACCATTAGTTCCCTTCGATTTGTGTTTTCAACCTCTCTCAGAAGCTCAAAAACACAGCTACTATATTTGATTATATTTATTACTATAGGTATCATGATAAAAATCTTGTTTCATGAAAAAAAATTAAAATTCTGTTAAAATATTATAGAAGAATTTATCGATAAAATTTTATTGATAAAAGAAGTTACGAAGAATTTTATAATATTATAGATTTATTTTATTTTATTAATTTGATAATCCAACTTAAAAATAATGATATTAGTTTAATTATAATTTTAAGATTTTTATTTTTGAAACTATATAATAATACAATATTTAAGTATTTATATTCAAAACATAATAAATTTCAATAAGAATTTTCTTATAATTAAAAACAAAATAATTATATCTTTAACTATCTATATATACTTTATAAATAAAGAGGAACGGTAGGGAGATATTCATATTTAGGCTTGACTTATAGGAAAAATTAAATGCACATTTTAATCTTAAAATAAAACTTAATGGAAAAATGGAAAATATATATAATCGATAAATATAAACAAAAGTAGAAAACAACAAAATAGAATTTAATCATGATTTAAAGAGAAATAAAAAAATAAAAATGTGGAATAATAAGAAAATTAATTGATATTATATTTAAAAACAGAAAAATATTGAATAATATAGATTTTAAAACAAAACACCTTGTACTCTACATCTCCATTCATCTTCATAAAATGCACCCAAGAGCATTTTATTTTGTGTTCCTCCTAGAGACGCAATTACTTTCAAATAGGGACGGTGATGAAATTTGTAATCTCTATAAATAAACATCTTAAATAAAATGTAGAAAGCTTCAGAATAAAAATGTCTAATAAAATAAAATGGAGACATATAAGTGGTCATTTGTGTAACACAAAATTGTAATTAATAACGTTATAAAAGAATTTAAAGCAATTAAGACCATTAAACTGTCTTAAATAAATTAAGTTAAATAGAGATTAAACTTTAATATAATCAATGTAAACAAATAAGAAAATTAAAAGTTATTGAGATAAAAAGTAAAACTTATTAAATTCTAATTAAAATTAATGTAAAAATAAAAAAGTGCAAACTAATTTATAAGCTCTTAAAATTATTAAATTCCAATGAAAATTTCTTAGTAAAATAGCATACAAATTGAAATTTCATTAAAAAACTTTTTTAAATAATTACACTAATCATATTTAGTTAACAACTCAGTTTAATTTTAGAAGTTAACAGTATAGAAAAAATATTTTTAATTTATAAAATATTGAAATGATCCAATCCTTGGTATTGTGTTTATTTTATAATTTTTATAAAGTTTTTTTCATATAATTTAGTATTTAGTTAACTTATAATTCTTAAAAATTAAAATATGTTGTGAAAATAATAATGCAAAGAACATAAGAATAATATATGAGAATAAATGGAAATTTCCATTGCATTTCTCTTCTTTTTCATCATCACTACAAGTAGCATACACACACACACACATATATATATATATAGGGAGAGTAGTCATTTTCTAATACATAAATAGGAAAGGGGTTACAAGGAGATGAAAGGTGAAGAGTTAAGGAAGATGATAGGTGAAAAGTTGATTATAATGAACATCCACTTAATAGCATTCATAACACTCCCCTTTGGATGTTCATTGTATAAATGATATGCCTCATTAAAAATCTTACTAGGAAAAACCCTGTGGGACAAAAACCTAGTGAAGGAAAAAGAGTACATAATCTTTTGATACACAATATGTCACAATCTTAAAAGAAAAACATAGTGCTAATTTACTCCCCCTCATGTAAGTATCACTTAAAATCTTTGAAATAATGCAATCCAATGTTGTAAATTAACTTCTTAAATGTAGCGGTAATGAGTACCTAATTGAATTCTCGATTATTCTTCACATTAGGTGAAGGGTGTTACAGCATTGCATGTTTTGCTCCCCTTTATTTGAACATCATTTTATAACTCAAAATTGAGACATTCAATATTATTTATCAATAGTAAATCATTAACATATACAACAATTTTGTTGATGCGTGTCAATATAGCAATAAAATTCAATTGCATTCTCATGCTTTAGATGTCGCCAACAACTTTATAAAGCATGATGTATTGTATCATTCACTATTACCAATACAATGAGTGTATTGGACACATAAAGAATTGATACTTCAAGACCATTATTTTATAACATGATTGTATGACTATTTGTTCTTATTGAACGCTCGATCTTTAGGTTAATACAAAATTTAATTTTTAGATATACTTTCATTATAAAGTTTATCTCTTGAATAATTATTGCTTTTGAAAATTCTTTAGGAACTCCAATGATATTTGATACATTAATATACACAATGATGATAATAACCTATATGTATAAATACATTAATTAATAAAATATCTCGAACAAAATCATATTCATATTTAATAATTTTCTCATGAAACTCGAGTTTTATACTTCAAGCATCAATATTATCAAATAATTTATATCACCTGAATACAAATTCACTAGGCCTAAATAAATAATTTTATTTAGTGTCAGACTATTGCATCCACAACAAATTAATCATTTTTCATAACCAAAGCCAATTGTCTTGTGAAAGTTTGTGTTACAAGTCAATTCTATATATTATGACTTGTATTTTTTTCATTATTATGCTAACATGTACTCCACTTGGCTTTACACCTTCCGGGTGTTTAGACTTCATGTCTGAGATACATTTCATAAGTTAAAATAGAAACATTTATTTATTTTGATGACTTGTTCTCATCTCAATGCTTTCAAGTATATTTTCATTCAAAATCCTCACTTTTTCCATAATATTGCTTTTTGTCAGCTCCATCATCTTTGGTTATGACATAACTAATTGAGATATCTCATTGTATTCATAATTTCAGGTACATGAACCTCTTTTGGGGTTTTATCAAAAGTTATGTCTTGGGTCTCTTCATGAGTACCAACCTCCTTTAGCATATGACCATATTCATTTCTTTCTCCTTTCTTTCACAAAATTTTCATTTTATGGAATCAACTAGTTTGTCATGCTTCTAGCATGCTCAAGACTTATTTTTATTCAACTTGGGTTCGATTTGATGTATTTCTAGTCTATACAATATCATCTATGTTTCTACATTTTAGAATCAAACTAGCTCTGATAGCTAATGTAACACTCTATACCCAATTCGATCGCCCGATTTGAGCTATAAGGTATTACAACTATAAAACTATAACATCGTTCACAATTTAAATAAAATAAAAAAACCAAATAATTCATTTGCAATCAATTTTCCATGTTATTAAATCAAAACGGGACTTAGTTCGAGCTTACAGAATATTTAAACAAACTGTGAACAATTCTGGATTAAAATGAAACTTTTACAAAACTTTGAGTAAAAAGTGCAAACAAGGGTCACAGGACTGTGTGCCTAGCCGTGTGATAGAGCTCAGCTTGTGTGGCTTAAGAACATGGTTGTGTGGCCAAACCGTGTAACAACCTGTGCCGATGTAACTCAAGGTCACACGGCTATGTCGCCAGACCGTGTAACTCTCTAAGGCTTTGTGAACAAACCTGTACCCAAAATCAAAGAAACCACACGACCATGTCCTGCAACCGTGTGGGGCACATGGCTGTGTGGCAAACCATGTCACAAGTTGTGTGTACCCAAAAATATTTCAAACTCAATACATTTCACCTACACTTCCTTAGATACCAAGCCATATTGTAAAGCCCTAAAAATCCTTTATATATTTATTTTTGTATGTTTGTGACACAAATATTTGTCTGCTTTAGTGGTTATGTGTTCTGGGAGTGTTTGTGAGGTCCCAAGTTCAAGCCTTAGCTTGGAAAATTTTTTGTTTTTTTTAATGAATAAACCCCTATCTCTAATCAGTAGACTTATAAATAAATGTTGGTAAAATATGTCAGAATGGGCCTACTGGTCTAGTGGTTAAGTGGAGTGTAAATATGTTGGAGGTTTTGTTTTCGAATCTCTATACGATCAAGGGGATTTATTTTTACTGCTTGTGCCGTGTGGGTGTTGTAGTTTAACCGAAATTCTAAAGAGTTTGAGTGGGGTTTGAATTCAGTGGTTGAGGGGATTGTGTTGGAGTGATTTGGGGAGAAAAATATGGGTGGAAGAGGTTGGATAGAACCGAAATTGGTAGTGGAAAATTCGGCTACCTTTCCTCATTTCCCCAATTTTCTGACAGTTTTCCTTTGCTGCCTTAGTTTTTTTCTCTCTGCCGAATTTTTTTCATTTATTTTTTTCTTTTTCATTTGCTATCGTGCGGTTCTTCCCAAACCTCCACCTACTGCCAAAATCTTGTGAATTTCGTTCTCCTTATTTTCTTTTCTCCCTAAGCCGAATCATAACTATTCTTCATTCCCTCTTCACTTTACTGTCGTTTTCCCCCAAACCTCTTCTTTTGCTATCGAATTGTCACCTTACTTGCTTCTATTTTTGTTTCTTCTTCTTTTCCTTGCGACCTGGTATTGTTTTTCCTGTACCAACGACCTTTTTCTTTCACGTTTTCGGTAAGTTTATGATGTGTTTCATTATGGCTATCTAACCGATCGATTACTAAGGTTTCAATTTATGTTTAGGAGGGAATCAAGGTTTGAGGGTGGCTAGTCAAAACTTTAGCTTTGAGGAATTGTCATTTTCCGTCAGTGGTAAGGTTAAAATGACTGAAAGCCGAACGACTTGTTGTATCTTTGTTCAATTTTTGTTAATATCACTGATTCTTTTTTAACTTTAACTTTGTTAGGCCTGGATTTGTGCCTAATTAAAACATTGATTAGAGGTTACTATTGTCTTGACAGCAATGAGTCATTTAGAACGAGGTCCTTCTTCTATGAAATTTTAGAATACTCGTTCGGGGTTTCAAGGTAGGTATCGTGCGATTGAATTGGTAGTATATTCGATTTTGTATTATTGCTAATCATGAGTTGAGATTAACGATAAAGTTGAAACTATCAATTTTAGGAACTATTGAGCTCGGAAGTGTTTTTGCTGCGAAACCATAAAATATGTGTAAACACAACAATTAGGCAAGGAAAAACTAGGCTTTGTGTTTTTGCTGCGAAATTTCAGTGTCATGGCGAATATAACTTAGGCTTGTGTTTTTAGATATTTTGGTGAGCCTTTGGAATTGTCAGGACCTTTTTCGAGTAGTGCGAAAGGTAAGGAAAAACTAGTTTAAGCTTTCAACAATTAGGCAAAAGGCGAAAGCTAGTTTGGAATCACTACTAGTAGACATGATTCATAATGTTAATTGGGAGCTTAGGAATTGCCTAAATCCCTATCCTAAGTTCCGAGTGTAAGCTTTCTATTTCCCTTGTTTTATTTTTGGTAAACTATGTGATTATGAGAATATTTATGGATTGATTATTATAATGCGATATTATGATATGAGACATGTGTGATAACTATTGTGAATTTCTATTGTGTTATGGGCATATTAAATATGCCAAACAATAATGATGATGTTGTGTTAGCAATATAAATGTGCAGTGAAAGTGTGCAAAAATCGGTAAGTACGTATGTGTTGAATTATGGAATGTAATGCTAATGTAACCGATTATGTATGTGATAAATTTATTTTAATGCACTCATATATGGTTGGATATGTAATGGCTCAATAAGCATTATTGTGGCACTTTAAGTGCAATTAAATATGAATTCGATAATCATGGGTTGTGTACAAGTTTGTGATGTGAACTGATGAATATGAACAAAGATGATGTGCATTAAAGTAGTAATTGAAATTGTGTAGTTGTGGATATTTTGGCCTTGTGTAGTTGATTTAAGTTTCATGAAAATGTTAGTATGTTCTCCTAGTAAATTGCATATGTAATTGTGGTTCGAATTGTTTCCATTTAACTTGTGAATGCATTTGAATATATCAGCTAGACTTATGGGTTATTAAAGTATGTATATGTCATTTAGTCTTGATGAATTATTATTAAATGGATCATATATAAGTGAGTTGAGTGTAATTGCATGTAGGAATATATGTTAGTTTTATGACTTAATGAAACATGAAGATGTTATTTTTACTTGATTAGAATATGGTTGTGAATGTGTTGTAGTATGCTCATATTTAACCTTTGATATTGAGTGTACATTGTGGTTATTCTAAGCATTCACTGTGCTGGTTAAGCTCACCCACTCCTTTTAAATCATTGCAGATAAGTAGTGTCGGTGTGAGCAGTGTGGTCTCGAAGGGTGATCCATGCTAAATACCTTAGTTGTTATTAGTAGGTGTTATCATTATTTGTTTTCATTTTGGGAATAAGGTGATGTGGTAGACTTTTAATGATATTTTTCATGATGTTTTGGAAGTGCCATAGCTTAATTGCCTTAGGATTTTGAGAATTGAATCGTATGATGTTAATTATCATTTGAACTTATTATTATGGTCGTTTTGATGTTTATTTGATGACGATATGTTAGCATAATGGATTGGTACAAGTTGGAATGATGTATATGCTCATGTATGTTGTATTTTTCTAATCTGGAGTAGAGGTATTGATATTCGTGCTGTAAAAATGATACCTCTATGATTTTAAAATGTATAGGGAGACAGTAACGTAATTTGGTATTGATACCCTATCATGAGTATTGATACTCGGGGTAGAAATATTGATACTTTGGTAGAGGTATCGGTAATTTTCGAGGTTTGGATTTTAAGTGAGAAACAGTAAGCAGTTTTGGTACCGATTTTCCAAAAGGTATCGATACCACTTGAGATAATTATCGATATCTCACCTTTAGTATCGATACCTACATGGTCAATTTTGAGATTTTGCTAAATGATCCTAATGCATGTTCAATTATTACTATAAGTTTTTTTGAAGTATGTTTGGCATGTTCTAATGATGATTGATATATGTTTGACTAAAAATTTATAAGATCACTAATAAAGAAGATGATTTCTTAATAATGTGACAATTTATTATGAGTATGACATGAAACGGTGGTGTGACATCTTGATATTCAGGCTTGAAGACCAGGCTGGGTATAGGGTGTTACTTTTTTCTTTGACATTTGAACATATATTTTTCTTTTTTTTTTAACATACGAAGAACATATACATCTTTTTGAGTTTTTCCTCAAATTTTGATCATCAAGGCAAGCATAGTTAAGATAGGTGCCAAAAATAAGATAAACTTAAAAAGATGGTAATATGGCTTATGATATAGGTGAATAACAATAAAATAGGCTTTAAAGGCTCAAACTAAGGTTTCAAGGGTTAAATTCATATGGTAAGCTTGAAAAACTCAAACGATCTAAAAAAAAGTGCCCAAATCATGTTTAGATTCTTATGCCTCCTAGGATTTTGCCTTAAGGAAGTTACTAAGTCAATTCTAAGGACTTAAACCTTCATGCATATCTATTTATAAGGAAATTAAATTTTCATGGCAAAAGACTATATAAGACCTTAGAACATACATGCATCCCATAACTTAAGACAACATAAAAAACCTCAGATAAAACTAGAAATCATACTTGCATTTGAGCTAACTTATGAATATATTTTTTTTCTAAACATCCTTTTATTTCAGCATATTTATGTGTAAACATTGAATCATACTTCAGAAAAATTAAAATTCATGCAAATATTGCCCTACCCCCTCTTTAAAAAGAAGCAATGACCTTATTGTGTAAACAAAGTAATGAATGAGAATTGAACATCACGTAGAATAACAAGAAAAGAAAGATGAGTCATGAAGGCTACTTAAGTACCTCTTAACAATCCAATCCTAGACATGTTGATTCACATTACCACACTACTTCGCTTTTTATTAGAGAAGAGACATTGAGTTAATTTATTCATGTTTGCAATTTCCTTTTTATTGTGCAAAAGCAAAATACTAATTGAAAAAGTAAATGCCTAAAAATAAACACTAAAGAAAAGAAATTTCCCCCTTTTTAATTTGTGTCCTTGTCTATGTCCTTCTCTTTTCCCTTCTTAGTTGCACTTGATCTCACAATCTCTTCTTGCCATGTCTTGAAGATATGATCTGGAAACTCAAGAAAAAAATAATTAGAGATATTCTTAAAAGTAATTTGTATGGTATCATCTCTAACTTTTTCATATCTCCAGTAACCTTGTTGTAGGTTACGCATGAATTTCCACATATCCATCATAATTGAAATTTTTTATTTCTTCATAGTGTTTGTAGAAATGGGCATTGAAATGGTCAACTCAGGATGAACACTTGGCTCTACTGGTTCAACAACATTTTGTTTCACCCTCGGTTTAGGGCTGATTGGTTCCCTTTCAGTTTCTACATCTTCTGTTTCATTTACTGAGTCAGTTTCCCATTCAGATTTGGTTGACGACTCATTGGATTTTGGTTCATTCGATTCATTTGGCTCAACTTGGTTCAACAGTTCAACAATCTCTACTAACCTTTCAAGATCATGCCTTGTTATGCAACCTTGATCATAACGACCCTTCAAGTTTGCTTTTGATCTTACTTGGGCCCTCAAGCAAAGTGAAGTAATCAATGATGGAAAATAAACACTTGTTGCCTTTTGTCTAGCGTAATATTGAATTTCCTTGAGAATAATTTTCCCAACATTGATGGACTTTTGTGTCATAATTGCATACAACAAAAGCATTCGTTCCATCAAGATGGTGGAACCATGTGAGATAGGCATGAAGCTATATCAAAAAAAAATAGAACCATGCCTTAGCCATTGGGTTTAAATACTCCCTTCGGTGAGAATAACTGTCATACTTTCTTATAATCCATTAGGATCCCAAATTTGTAACAACATTAAGTACTTATTGCAGAAAATTCCAATTGATATTTGTCATCATGGCAAAGTAATCATCTTTCTCAACATCAGGTAAGTTAAATAAATCATTAATGGACTTAGAAGTAAGGGGTACCTTGATTTTACGAATAAGAACCTTATTAGCACCTGGATTGCTCAAATTGGCATAAAACTCTAGCACTAATTCCTCTTTAGGCATTGATCATGCATCACTTAATTGATTCCAATTCAAAGCGTCAATTGTTTTTCGAATTTGCAACGACATGATCATCTTTCATTGCTCTCCAAATTAAAACTTTTTGCTGGCACGATGGGTTGATTTTTGAAGATGAAATCAAATCTTTCCCTCGCTTCCTCATCTTGATCACAATTAGATTTACTACAGTTGTTTTGGAAGATCTAGTTCTTTTGCGAGACATGGTAACTTTTCCCCCAAAAAAAAAAGAAAAATTTCGGCAAACGAAGAAGTAGGAATCGAAAAGATGTGGTGGCAAAAGAGTTGAGGCGACGATAGAATTGTGGCAGCGACGGGATTGTGGTGGTGATAAAGTTTCTATGGTGATGACTTTGCAGCGATAATAGGAGGGTTTTGCAACAAGGAAAGGAAATTTTGGGGAGAACTTTCAGGATTTGAGGCCGATAGCAAAGAGAGAAAAAGTAAGTGGCTAGGGTTGAGGCTAATTACTTTAATGGTGTGGAAAATATGATGGTAAAGAGGGGTTTATATAGTAGTAAATTAGGGTAAATTTGTAGCAAAAGTTTAGCTATAAGGGATGCTTGGGCGGCAAGGTCTAGAGGGAAGGAAAAAATTGCAAAAAATTTAGGGTTTTGGGGAACCCTTTGTATGAAAATAAGTGGGAAAATTGCTTCTCTTCATTGTTTCGGGCTTCGAGCCCAAACTGCAATTATTTCTTGAAAATTTGAACTAAAATAGAAAAATAAACAAATTAGTACTTAGGATAAATTGACCCTCTTATTAAACATAAATAATTAAATTAAAATTAAAATTAAAAATTGGATTACTTAGAAAATTTCTTCTCGAAAGGTTGCATTAAATTAATATCCCAGGAAAGGTTGGGGGGTCACAAATGGTCCCGCTTAAGTTCCAATTTCTTTAGACAGAATTAATTTAATGTAGTAATTCAAGAAAAATAATTTCTAAATATACCATTTATTAAAAAAATCAAGGGTTTATTAAATTGAACGAGGTTTCAACTCGCTCAACTTCACCATCCCAATAGTGCTTGAGACGTTGACCATTAACTTTAAATGTACCTCCATTGTTGTTGCGCAATTCTACGACTCCATATGGATAAAGTTTTTGAATGGTAAAAGGTCTAGTCCATTGGGATTTGAGCTTCCTAGGAAATGACCTTAGCCTTGAATTAAAGAATAGCACTTTTTGATCTTCTTTAAATTCACGAGGTTGTATACGTCTGTCATGCCATTTCTTAATCTTTTCTTTACACATCTTGGCATTCTCATATGAAAATAACCTCAACTCCTCAAGCTCATCAAGATATAACATTCTTCTCTCACCGGCTTACTTTAGGTCCAAATTTAATTGTTTCAAGACCTAGTGAGCTTTATTTTCCAACTCAAGCAGCAAATGACATGTCTTTCCAAAGACTAATTGATAAGGATTCATTCCTAATGGTGTCTCAAAAGTTGTTCGATAGGCCCATAGAGCATCATCGAGCCTTCGGGAACAATCTTTTCTATTAAGGCGTACCACCTTTTCAAGGATTCCTTTGATTTCATGGTTTACCCATTCAACTTGCCCATTTGATTGTGGATGATAGATAGTAGCAATTTTCTGTTTCACATCATACTTGTCAAGCAATCACTTAAGTCATTTGTTTACAAAGTGAGATCCTTCATCATTAATTATAGCTCTTGGAGTCCCAAACCGTGTAAATATAATAACTCTTGAAAAGAGTTATAATTCATACATTTAGACTTAGTTAACTACTTGTATTTAAGTAAAATTAGTTTCATTTTAGGTAATTGCATATTAGTTTCATTTTAGGCAATTACATGATGATTTTTAGTTAATCGAGCATTCCATGTAAAGACTTAGGATATCGTTGAGAAGAGCTGAAGGTACGACTGATTGCAAATATAGAGCTTCGACAGAGGTCTCTTTGTATCAATAAGGGTAATTTGAGCTACTGGGAGCTTGGGTGAAGACGCGCACCAGAAGCCAAGTTACAGGAATTCGTGTTCTAAACCTAGACTTTTTCCTCTGTAATTTGTTCTAAATCTACTGAATTAAACTGTTATTTTGGGATGTTGATGATATTAAAATACTTTAAATTGCATAGCCCAGTCATGAGCTAACTTAGCACAGTTGGGGATTACTTTTGATGATGTTTTAACTCTGATGAATGTTTATGGATGAATATGATTTAGTTTACTACTTTACCAAATGTTTATTTATGTTAATATGCTTATTAGGGTATTGATAAATGCTTGATAAGTTTGAAAGTAACTTAATATCGATAGATTTAGGTTGCTTGGACCAAAATTAGGTAATATAAGAGAGCGTTGAACGAAATGCTCGTGTAAACTCTAGACATAGAGATTTACCTTATACGATTTAAAGGATTGTGCTTTAGTCATGGTTGTTAATTCTTAGCCTATAGATGTATAATGTCTTAGGAGTGAGCAACTTTAGGTCTTACTTTCGATAAAGGTAAACTATGTTAGTACCCAATCGAGCAGTAGGTTACCATATTTTTGCCATGGTTTTTTTACTAGGTTGTAACTAATTCATTAGTAATCCCTGCCTTTACAATCAAGATTCCAATCTTGCTAGAATTTTTAGTGCTATTATTCAATGTTACAATTTCAGTTTACCGTATTACATTTTATTACTTTCATTTTTAGTGGATTAATTGTATTTTTCAAAATATCATCTAATTCATTTATCTTTTCTACTCAATTGTGACAATTCAGAATAAGAATTCTAATCCAATCCTCGTGGGAATGATACTCACTCATCATTTTATTACTTGATTTGACGTGTATACTTGCACAATTCGCACATGATATTCACACGCGACAAGATTTTTGGCGCTGTTGTTGGGGATTGGCCATTGGCAACTTTAGTTTTTGTTATTGAAATTTTTATATTTTTAGCTGTTAATTTGTTTATGTCATGATCACAATAGGTTTTTTACTAGTTGTATGCGTAAAAGCATTTCTGTTGAAGAAATCTACCCCTTAGATCTAGAAATTGAAAGAACCCTGGAAAGAAGGAGAAGAGAAGAAAGAGTAATGAATCAAGGTGGTAACAGTAAACCTGGTTTGAATGAGCTACTTAAATAGGGAGCTAGCAATGATAATCCTCAGATTTTTCAAATGTTTGAGGATCGGGATAGGCCAATTTGAGAGCATGTAGCTCCTAACTTAGACGGCCTGAACCTTGGAATAATTAGAATACAAATTCTAGCCCCCCACTTTGAGCTAAAACCTGTAATGTTTCAAATGCTTCAATCAATTAGCCAGATTGGTGGTTTGCCAACAGAAGATCCTAGATTGCACTTGATACTTTTCTTGGAGATCTATGATTCTTTCAGATAGAAAGGTGTCCCTGAAGATTCCTTAAAACTTAAGTTGTTTCCCTATTCTTTAAGAGATTGTACTAGAACATGGCTCAATGCTTTGCCATCTGGAATAGTAGAATCATGGAATGATCTCCGTCAAAGATTCCTACTGGGATATAACCCACCCGATATGAATGCTAAACTGAGAAATGACATAACATCCTTCAGGGAACTAAAGGATGAAACACTGTATGAAGCGTGGGAAAGGTTCAAAGATCTGCTTAGGAAATGTCCTATGCATGGATTTCAACATTGGACCCAAATGGAGATGTTTTATAACGGTTTGAATGCACAGACATTGATGGTGTCAAACATCTCAGCTAATGGAACTCTATTGGGCAAGTTCTACAATGAAGCATAAGATATTTTGCAGAGAATTGCCAATAAATATTATCAATACCCCACAACAAGAGTTGGAATTGGTAGGAGCGTAGCTAGATCATTTGAACTAGATATGATTACAACGTTTATTGGTTGGGTATCTTCTTTAGCCAGCATGATAAAGATCATGCAGAAGCCTAGTGAAGTGAAAGAGGTGAAAGCAACTGGGTTATCTTGTGTTTAGTCTAGTGAGGGTCACAAGTTTGAATAGTGTCCCTCAAACCCAACATCTGTCTACTATATGGGAAACTTCAATATGAACAACAACCCTTATTCCAACACGTATAACCCTGGTTGGAACAATCAATGACCTAGAAATTCCAACACAACTGTCACACCCAATACAACAAATGTCCCACCTGGTTTCCATCAGTCTATACCGCCTCAACAACGAGTTCAACCAGGGCAGACATCATCTTCTTCCTCATCTATTGAATCTCTATTGAAGGAATATATGGTCAAGAACAATGTTGTGATCTAGAGCCAACTTTCATCTTTACGACCTTTAGAGAACCACGTAGGACAGATAGCTAATGCTTTAAACTCAAGAACACAAGGAACTTTGCCTAGTGATACAGAGAATGAAAGACCACATGGTAAATAACATTGTAAAGCAATCACTCTTAGAAATGGCACACAGCTAGATAGAGTTGACAAGAGTGTGGTTTCTGAAACAGCGAATTAAGAATATGATCAAAGCAAAACTCTTGAACAACACAAGAAAAGCACCACAAATGAGAAAACTAGACCAAGCAATGCAAAGCAAACTGAGATAACACTGTTGAACACAATGCCATGGAAAAACAATCACTGCAACCTGAAGTTCACCCACCCCCACTATTTCCCTAACGATTTCAAAATTAAAGACAAGACCAACAATTCAGGCAATTCTTGGATGTCCTTATGCAACTTCACATCAATATACCTTTGGTGAAAGCTTTGGAACAAATGCCTAATTACGCCAAGTTTATGAAAGACATACTTTCAAGGAAAAGAAAATTAGGAGAATTTAAAACAATCGAGGTGCACTGCTATGTTGACAAATAAATTTCCTCCAAAGTTGAATGACCTTGGAAGCTTCACAATACCTTATTCAATTGGTAACCAATATGTTAGGAAGGCCTTGTGTGATTTAGGAGAAAGGATAAACCTTATGCCCATGTCTTTGTTCAAAAATTTGGTAATTGGTGAAGCAAGACCTACCACTATGACCTTGCAACTGACAGATCGATCATATCCACACCCATAAGGTAAAATTGAATATGTCCTGGTAAGGGTAGATAAATTCATTTTCCCTGTTGATTTCATTATATTAACTGTGAAGTTGACAAAGATGTGGCTATTATTTTAGGTTGACCTTTTCTTTCAACAAGTAAGACTATGATTGATGTTCAAAAGGGTGAGTTAACTATGAGGGTTAACGATCAACAAATCAATTTTAATGTTTTCCAAGATTTGAAATGTGCTAATGATAAAAAAGAGTGTCATGCTACAAGTTTGTTAGACTCTATTGTGGAAGAGGAATTTAAAAAAAATATCATGACAAAGAGAATAGTGAATTGGATTCAGTTGATATTGATGATGAAGGGCCATTAGGGCACCACAAGTAGTTGCTAACATCCAAACTAATTATCGATAGACCTGGAAAGAGGTTTGACACATTAGATTTATCTGCTCAAACTTCAGCCTTTCTAAACTAGACACAGAAGTACCACCCACATTAGAGTTTAACGCTCTACCTGCACAGTTAAAGTACACTTACTTAGGGAAGGATAACACACTGCATGTGGTTGTATCTGTTCAGCTGACTTATGAGCAAGAGGTTCAATTGTTAGTTGTACTTATGAAATTCAAAAAAAGCATTAGGATGGACAATCGCGGATATTTAAGAAATGAACCCCACACTCTACATGCACAAAATTTTGTTGGAAAATTTTGATTAGTTCTATTGATCAGCAATAGAGGTTGAACCCCATTATGAAGGAGGTGGTGAAAAAGGAGATAATCAAATGGTTGGATGCTGACATTATTTACCCAATCTCAGACAACTCTTAGGTGAGTCCAGTCTAATGTGTGCCAAAGAAGGGATGTGTCACCATGGTCAGTAACGATAATAATGAGCTTATACCTACACAAACTGTAACGGGATAACGAGTTTGTATGGACTATCGCAAGATCAACAAAGCCATAAGGAAAGACCATTTTCCATTGCCCTTTATTGATAAAATGTCAGATTGATTGGATGGTAAGGATTTCTATTGCTTCTTAGATGGATATTCTGGGTACAATCAGATTGCAATAGCCCTAGAGGATCAAGAAAAACCAACATTCACCTATCCATATGGTGCATTTTCCTTCAAAAGAATGCCCTTTGGTCTGTGTAATGCACCAAAAACATTCCAAAAGTGCATGATGTCAATACTTGGATATGATTGAAAATTTCCTCGAAGTGTTTATGGAAGATTTCTCTATATTTGGGAATGACTTTGAAGGTTGTTTGCACAACTTAGAGCTGGTACTTCAACGCTATGAAGAGACTAACCTCGTTTTAAACTGAAAGAAGTGTCATTTCATGTTTTGAAAAGGCATTATCCTAGGTCATAAGGTCTCTCATAAAGGAATCAAAGTTGACAAGGAAAAAATTGAAGTGATTGAGAAGCTGCCACCTCCAACGAGTGTTAAGGGAATTAGGAGCTTATTAAGGCATGCTGCATTCTATAGGAGATTTATCAAAGACTTCTCTAAGATCTCTAAGCCTTTGTGTAGCTTGTTGGAACAAAATAAACATTTCCTTTTTGATGATGCTTGCATGTCTACTTTTGAGGAGTTGAAGAAGCGACTGGTGGTTGCTCCAATAGTAGTGGCCCCAAATTGGTCACTGCCATTTGAGCTCATGTGCAAAATGAGTGATTTTGCTATTGGAGCAGTGCTTGGGCATCAGATAGGTTATTGTGTTTGCATTTGATAAGTTTAGATCATATCTAGTAGGCCTAGGGTCATAGTGTATACTGATCACTCTGCTATAGAATACTTAGTAGCCAAGAAAGAGCAAAAATGAGACTGATTAGGTGGATTCTTTTGCTACAAGAATTCGATCTAGAAATTAGAGATAGAAAAAGAACAGAGAATCAAGTAGCAGAGCATCTATCCAAGTTAAGAGTTGGAAATGAGGATGGCAATATTAAGCTTATTAAGGAAGACTTCCCAGACGAGCAACTGTTGGCTGCCACTACATTACCTTGGTATGTCGATATAATGAACTTCTTAGTAAGTGATCTGTTGCCACCTGATCTTAACAACCAAACAAAAAGGAAATTCCTTCATGATGCAACATAGTATTACTGGGATGAACCCTTCCTATTCAAGTAGTGTGCTGATCAGATTATTAATAAGTGTGTCCTTGATGATGAAATACACAATATTTTGCAATATTGCCATTCATCCCTTTATGGAGGAAACTTTAGAGGAATAAGAATTGTTGCCAAAGTACTTCAGTCAGGATTTTATTGGCCAAGTCTATTCAAGTATGCCCACAGCTTTTATAAAACATGTGATCAATGTCAATGAACTGATAATGTTTCAAGAAGACAGGAAATGCCATTGCAAATCATTCTAGAGGTTGAGTTGTTTGATATATGGGGAATAGAATTTATAGGTCCATTTCCACCCTCATTTGTCAACCTATACATACTAGTGGCAGTTGGCTACGTCTCCAAGTGGGTAGAAGTTGTAGCCCTTCCTACCAATGATGACAAGTTGGTGATGAAATTCTTGCACAAGAACATACTCAAGATTTGGTATGCCTCAAGCCATCATCAGTGATGAGGGGTCTCAATTTGATTGCAAACTTGTCACTAATGCTTTCCACAGGTATGAGGTGAAGCACAAACTTGCCACAACATATCACCCACAAACAAATGGACAAGCAAAGATTTCTAATAGGGAGAGTAAGTAGATTCTAGAAAAAGTGGTGAAACCAACTCGAAATGATTGGTCCTTAAGATTGGACAAACACCGTTAGGAATGTTGCCTTCTAAGCTTGTTATGGTAAGCCATGTCACCTGCCTATTGAGTTAGAGCACAAGACATTTTGGGCCATTAAAAAGCTAAATATGGATCAGATAGTTGCCAAACATAAATGAATTTTTGAGTTGAATTAAATGAAAGAATTTAGAGCCGAAGCTTATGAGAACACTAAGCTCTATAAAGAGAATACAAAGCGATGACACGACAAGAAGATCATGTTAAGGCAATTCGAATAGGGGCAACAAGTGTTGCTATTTAACTCAAGATTGAATCCATTCCCTGGTAAATTGAAATCGCGATGGTCAGGGCCTTTTGATGTGATCAAGGCCTATCCTCATGGTGTAGTAGACATCAAAGATACCAAGACTAGGGTAATTTTTAAGGTTAATGGTCAACGTTTAAAGCACTATTAGGGTGCTCATGTTGATCGAGACATACAATCTATTAACCTTCGAGATGATTGAGCTCAAAATATTTTCTATCTTTATTTTCTTTAGTTGCTCTACTTTAATTTCATTTTTTTTTATAGTTTCTCTCTTCAATTAATTAACATTATTTTCATTTTTGATTATATTTTTTTATCAATTTACAACTTTAGCAATAATTGCAGGGAAATAATGAAGGTGCAAGCTTCCTAGATGTAGTACTAAGGGGTGTTTACCCTAACATTTCGAGGAAAATTATGTCACGACAAACTGGGTTATTGGATATTAAAGAAAGAGAAAATAAGGGTTGACAAGAAAGAACGGTTCAAGGAAGAGATTTTGGATAGCTAGGCCCATTCTGCCAATTAGGCAACTCATGAAAAAAATGTCAAATGTGTTGCTTTAAGGCTAGATCATTCTACGGTTCCCTCCAAAACATTTTTCTTTTTCCTCTTTCATTCCACAAAACTTTTCCCTCCAAAAAAATTTTCTTTTTCCTCTTTTATTGCACAAAACTTATTCTGTAAGCTTTTCTAAACCGTCAACACCATTACCCCCATTTACTTCTCTTCAACTTCCCACGCCTTTTTTATTTTCCAAAATTCCTTCTGTTTACCATTTCTTTTTCCTAAACCTCCCTGGCTTCTACTCTTGCACTTTCAACTTCCTTTAACTTCTATTGAGTAGTGCTATTTTCCCATCTAACCTAGACCCCACTCTCAAAGATTTGTCAACATTCTTAATGGCAAGAGTAAAAACCACTTCCAAATGAGCTAAATCTTTACAAGCAGATGCTACCAAACCTAAAACCTTCTTCAACAGTGTTGCTGTTGTGAAGTAGAACATCTCAAAACGACCATTTTGCTTCAAACAAGGTTTTCTATTCAAAGATGAGCTTTATATGGGATATGATGAGTCAGTTTCCTCCATTATTGAGAAGCATGGATGGTAAATTTTCTGCTTACATCAAGATAATATTTTAGGAAAAGTCGTTTGTGAGTTCTATGTGCACATCACTTCTCCTGACAATCCTTTTATCTATGTTCATAGAACCTCAACCATATTTGATGAAGACTGCATTAAGGCCCAATTTGGGTTAACTGATGTTCAAGACGAACATACTCCATTCACTAAAACCATCACTACTGATGGCTTAAATCATGAATTAAAAGATTTGTGTGTTGCAAGCACTCAATGGTTCATCTCTAGCCAAGAATGCCATACAATCGAAAGGGATTTCATGAAGCCAACAGGTAAATTTTGGTACCACTTCCTCAAAATTCAACTAATTCCATCCACTCACAACACCACAATATCAAAGGAACAAATGCTATTGTTGCATTCAATTATTGTGGGTCGAAAAATCAACATTGGTCGGGTCATTTTCCATGAAGTGTATCGATGTGCAAAGAAGAATGTTGGTAGCTTCAATTTCCCTTCCCACATCACTGCTCTTTGTAGTATAGCTTAAATACCTTTAAATGCCAATGAGGACCTCACACCAAATAAGGGAGGAATGTCTAGGGCTATATTCGCCAAAATCCAAGGAGTGGACACATCAAAACAACCTCAGTACAGTAAGGAACCCACCTCTTTTGCTAAGTACTTTCCCACAGCAGAAGCCTCCCCATCTTAAAGCTCATTTGGAAAACAAGTGTTGCAATAATTAGAGCAACTGGAGTAAAGAACTTCCTTGTTTGAGATTCAGCAATTTCAACTTGTTGAAGAGATGGTAAAGGCCCAGAAACAACAGGTACGCTACTAGTCCTATGTGAGGGATAAAGATTTCCCCAAAGCCTATGCCTGATTTCCCTGATTTCCCGAAAGCCTACGTTCCTTGTAGAAGAACTTTACCAAGCATATGCCTAACTTCCCTGATTTCCCCAAAGCTTTGCTACCATTTTCCAAGGCTGAGGAGGAACCAGTTGAAACCCACTTTGACAAGGCCGAATCTACGAAAATGAAAGCTACTCCTGACACAGTAAAAGCAGCTGAGAAGGAGCTTGAAAAAACAAAATCTCTAAATATTGAAAGTGACAAAGATGAGCAAAATGAACCCACACCTATTGTTAAAGCCACTGAGAAGGGCAAAGAAACTGTTCCATCCACACCACCTGAAGTCATGACTGCCCAATACCGTGAAATTGATCGCATCATTAATGAGATCATTAAGTCTTATAAAAAAGGGAGGATGTGCCACTCCATTCAATGAAAAGAAAGCTACGTTATAAGCATAGTGCACACAAATCCACCTGCAGACAATGAAGAAACAATCATCACTATCCAAGTCAGGGGAGTTCTCTTCCCCTTATATATTCATGCATTCAATTTTTTTTACTATGACATTTTCTGTATATATATTGCTGCATTCATGTCACATAGATGTTCATGCATTGAGGACAATGCATCTCTTAGCTTTGGGGGTGTATCGAGCATTTAGGATGCATAATGTATTTAGTAAGCATGCTCATTTTAGTATAGGCATTCTAGTATAGCCAAATTGGTTTTGCCACGTAATTTCCAAGAATTGGTTAGACTATGATGAGTACAATTTTTACTTGTGATATTTGATTATTAGCTTAATTCTTCAATAAACATAGTACATGTGACAGTGGATTAGGTGAATTTAGTTTAGGTTAGGTTGCTTGAGAATTGAATCAAAAAAAATGAGATATCCTAATCTCAATTACAATTGGACTATAGCGAGTTTGTTTTAATGAATTTAGAGATTCTTGAAGCTAAACTCAATAAAATTGCCAAAGCATTAAGAATTACTAGTAGACACTCCAATGCTTAGAATTGCCAAATAGGTCAGCAACACTTTGTTTGCTCCATCATGTTGTTGGCTAGAAAAGCAAGCTTAAGCAAGAGTGTGTCATAAAGAAAAAGGAAAATTAGGGGCACTCCACTGTAGTAACAGATTGAGTAGCTAAGGAGGTAGTTGTTTCCTCCATCCATCTTCTAAGTTAAAACCTTAGCTTCATGGGTGAACTCCATTCAAATCGTGACATGATTGAGTACCCAGTAATTCAGTGTATGCTCCATTGTGATTATTGGGTCAAAGATTTGTGTGACGAGCTGAACCCCTATTACTGCTTTAAAAAAACACTGAGTTTAGATAAAAGATGAGCTAAGTAAATTACGAGATACTAGTTATAACCAAAATGCACACATGAGCACTTAGAAAATTTATTTTTAGGGTGAGATTCTCTGCACTACCTTTGTTAAGCAATCTTTTGAAACTTGAACAAGTTTTTAGGCATAAAATATTGCTGAGAACTAATGTATAAATTATTCTTTGAATGGATTGGTAGTACAAGGTGGTTATGTGCAATGACAATTTTTGCATTCATGCATTCATTCATATTTGCTTGAGGGAAAGCAATGATTCAGAATTTGGGGGTGTGATAACTTGCGAAAGGAGTTACAATTCATACATTTAGACTTAATTAACTGCTTGTACTTAAGTAAAATTACTTTCATTTTAGGTAATTGAATGATTATTTTTAGTTAATTGAGCATTGCATGTAAAGACTTGGGATGGTGATTACTTTAATGCATTTGTACTTTTAATTGTTGGTGGAAAGGCTTTGTCTTGGTTGAATGACAAGTTTGAGGACTTCTTCCTCTGCAATTTGTTCTAAATCTACTGAATTAAACTGTTATTTTGGGATGTTGATGATATTAAAATACTTTAAATTGCATAGCCCAGTCATGAGCTAACTTAGCACAGTTGGGGATTACTTTTGATGATGTTTTAACTCTGATGAATGTTTATGGATGAATATCATTTAGTTTACTACTTTACTGAACATTTATTTCGATTTATATGTTTATTCGGGTGTTGATAAATGCTTGATAAGTCTGAAAATACCTTAATATCGACAAAGTTAGGTTACTTAAACCAAAATTAGGTAATATAAGAGAGCATTGGCGAAATGGTCGCGTAAAATCTAGACATAGAGATTTTCCTTATATGATTTAAAGGATTGTGATTCAGTCATGGTTGCTAATTCGTAGCCTATAAATGTATAATGTCTTAGAAGTGAGAAACTCTAGGTCTTACTTTCGATAGAGGTAGACTACATTAGTACCCAATCGAGCAGTAGGTTACCATATTTTTGCCATGAGATTGTTCCTAGGTTATAATTATTTCATTAGTAATCCCCGCCTTTACAATCAATATTCCAATCTTGCTAGAATCTTTAGTGCTTTTATTCAATTTGTTACTATTGCAATCTACAATAGTACGTTTTATTACTTTCATTTTTAGTGGATTAATTGCATTGTTATTTCTCAAAATATCATTCAATTCATTTATCTTTTCTACTCAATTGTGATAATTTAGACTAAGAATACAAATCCAATTCTCATGAAAATGATACTCACTCATCACTTTATTACTTGATTCGACATGTATACTTGCACAATTTGCACATCGTATTCACACCCGACAAAATACAAACTTCTGTAGGAATCGCATGACAACCTAAGCATCATTAGTTGGGCATGCATCAGCTTCAACCCACTTGGATACATAATCGACAACCACTAGGATATACCTGTTACCATAAGAAGAAGAAAACGGGCCTAGAAAATTAATGCCCCATACATCAAATATTCTACCACTAAAATATTTGTCAAGGGCATTTCATTCCTCCTTGATATGTTTTCGGTCCTTTGGCCTCTATCACAATTTTTCACATATACTTACTCATCCTTAAAACTTGTAGGCTAAAAGAATCCTGCTTGTAAAATCTTCACTGTAGTGCGAGAACCACCAAAGTATCCCCCACTTGGAAATGAATGGCAGTGATACAAAATCTCATCAATTTCATTTCCACCTACGCACTTCCTGATTATGTTATTTGCACATTATTTAAACAAAAATAGATCCTCCTAACAATAATGTCAATTATCGTGAAGGAATTTTGTCCTTTCTTGGTATGTCATTTCTCAAGGTATTATTCCATATTCTAAATAATTTTCAAAATCAACAAACCAATGTATTTAATGAATTCAACTTACCTCGAAGATATACTCATCTGGAAAATTCTAATTGATAGGAACAAGTGACTGAGTTACCTCATTTTATTCCAATCTCGACAGATGATCAGCTACTTGATTTTCAACACCTTTCCTGTCTTGGATCTCAAGGTCCAATTCTTGGAGTAAAAGTATCCATTCAATTAACCTTAGTTTAGCATTTTTCTTTGTGAGTAAGTATTTAATGGCTGCATGATTGGTAAAAATTGTGACTTTCGTACCTATGAATAAGAACGGAACTTGTCAAAAGCAAAAACTATAGCAAAGAGTTCTTTTTCAGTTACTGTATAATTAAGCTGGGCTTCTGCCAAAGTTCTGCTTGCATAATATATTGGATGAAACGCTTTGTTTCTTTTTTGACCCATCACAGCTCTCACAACAAAATTGCTTGCATCACATATTAACTCAAAAGGTGAGTTTCAATCAAGTGTAACAATTATTGAGGCTGAGATTAGCTAATTTTTTAATTCTTCAAAAGTTTCCAAGCATGCTTTGTTAAACTCAAAATTTGTTTCTTTTTCTAATAGCATACACAAAGGCTCGTAAATTTTTGAAAAATCTTTAATAAATCTTCGGTAAAAATCGGCATGGCCTAAAAAACTTTATCGACTTCAATCTCATTTTTGGAAAATTTGTGTCCTAAGGCAATTCTCTCATTAACCATAAAATGACATTTCTCCCAATTAATGACAAGATTTGTCTCCCCGCATCTCTTAAGTACCTTAGCTAAATTACTCAAAAAAAACATCATAAGTATTACCAAAAATAGAAAAACAATTCATGAATACCTCAACAAAATTTTCTACCATATCAGTAAATATTTCCATCAGGCATCGCTGAAATGTGACAAGTGCCTTACATAAACTGAAAGACATTTGCCTAAAAGAAAACGTATCGTACGGGCAAGTAAAAGTCATTTTGTGTTGGTCTTCTAAAGGCTACAACTATTTGGCTATGTCCTGAATATCCATTTAAGAAATATTAATATTCAATACCTGCTAGTCGATCCAACATCTGATCATAAAAGGTAGTGAAAAATGGTCCTTTCGAGTGGCTTTGTTCAATTTTCTGTAGTCAATACAAATTCTCCAACCCGTGACCACCCTCATTGGGATTAACTTGTTATGTTCATTTTTGACAATCGTAGATAGGATTAACTATACCGGACTTACCTATGAACTATCTGAGATGGGGTAGATAATTCCCACATCTATCCATTTGATAAATTCCTTTCAAACTACCTCTTTCATTATTGGATTATGACTTCTTTGCCCATCTATTCTAACTTGCTCACCCTCATCTAAGATAATCTTGTGTGTACAAAAGGACAGGCATATTCCTCGAATATCAACTATGGTCCAGTCGGTTGCCTTTTTAAATTTCTTTAAGAATTCGATCAACTGGTCCTCCTGTTGTTCTATTAATTCTATTGAAACAATCATAGTCGAAGTAGAACTGTTACCCAAATAAACATATTTTAGATGAGAAGGAAGTACCTTAAGTTCGAGTTTAGGTAGTTTCTCGATTAACAACTTCGGTTGTGTGAATTCCTGAGCTTCTAACTCTAATGGTTTAAACCATACTGGTTGAACATAGTCCTTCGGATTGGCTTCCATCAAAGCCATATTTTCATTACCTTCTTCATCTTCCAATGGCTTAGACCCTAAAGTGTTTCCCAGTGGGTCTTCAACAAATTTATTCTCTCATTCCGTAGAAACTAAGGTTTCTAGCTCCTCTATCACTGAACATTCCTTCGTGGGATCGGGAAATTTCATTTCTTTAAGAACATTAAATGTTCCCTGATCATCTTGAAATCTCATCGTGAGTTCATATTTTTTCACATCTATTAATGTTCTTCCTGTGGCTAATAAAGGTCTCCCTAGGATGATCGACACTTTCTTATCTGATTCAAAATCTAGGACAACTAATTTAGCAAGAAATATAAACTTATTTACTCTTACCAGAACATCCTCGATCTTTCCTTCTGAACCTGCCAGTTGGAGTGTCACAGTTGTGGATTTACTTCACCTATCCCCCAACATCTTGAAAATATATTTGGGCATCAAATTGATGCTCGCTCCAAGATCGCATAAAGCTTTACCACAGTGAGATTCTCCAATATTACAAGATATAGTAAAGCTTCCAGGGTATTTAAGTTTTAGAGGTAGCTTGTTTTGTAAGAATGCACTACACTCCTTTGTTAGTGCTACAGTCTCGAACTCACTAATTCTCTTCTTCTTGGACAGAATGTCTTCATGAACTTGAAATAATTGGGCATTTTTCTAAGGTCTCCACTAACGGTATATTTATGTGAAGTTGCTTTAGAACTTCCAAAAACTTCTTGAATTGTACCTCTTGTTTCTGCTTATGTTGCTAAAATCTTTGAGGATATGGAGGTGGTGGAACTTTGGCTTGGACTGGACAACTTTTCTGAAGAGATAAACCTGCATCTAAAGAAGATGTTAGCTTATTAGAATTCACTAGTTTAGATTTTACCTCATCAGACTTTGAAAGTTCTTGCTCTTCTAGTGCAAGAATTTCAACTAGTGGTCAACTTTCCTCCTTCTCAATATGTTCATCTTCAACCACAACTTCCTTGGGTTCCAAATTCTTACCACTTTGTAAAAAACTACCTTGCAATGTTCCTTCCCAAATTCCTTGGATTTTTTGTATCATTCGGCAAGGCTCATTGCGGTCTATTACAAAGCTTCGTAGCTAACTAACCCATTTGGTTCTCCAAATTTTTCAGTGTTACTGCTTAGCTTTGGATTAAGGCATCATTCTTCGCCATGTACGCCTTCAACAAATTCTCTAAACTATTAGATGATTCAACTTGTGATGGTTTTGAAACTTGTTGGTTGAACCCTTGAGGTTGACTTGGTCTATGTTGCATGTAAGTGTTATTCGATCCATTTTCTTTGTTGCTCCAAGAAAAGTTTGGATGGTTACGTCATGAAGGATTATAGAAGTTGGACTGTGGTCCTTGTCCACTTTTATTCTGGTGTTGATTTCCCACATAATAAACTGACTCGGGATTTGATGGACAATTTTCAAAAAAAAAGGTCATCCCCACAATATACGCAAGGAACAACATCTAATTGACTTGGTAGTTGAGCTGCAATATGATTAAAATCGTTAGTAGTAAACTATTTCAACATTGAAGAGATAGAAGAAACCTGAGTTGAGAGTGAAGTGAGGGCATCTACTTCATGTAGTCCGGTTACTCGTATTCCTGAAGCTGCTCGATTTTTTAGCCACTAGTAATTGTTACTGGTTATCTTCCCGATGATCTCGTAAGCCTCATTATAAGACTTCAATAAGAGAGCACCATTTGTAGAAGTATCTACCACTAACCTTATATGTGCGTTGAGACCATTATAAAATGTCTCCAACTGGATGCAATGAGAAATCCAGTGGTGAAGATATCTATGAAGTAACTCCTTGAATCTTTCCCACACCTTGTATAGGGATTCATACTCCAATTGTTGAAAAGTGGTGATCTCATTCCGCAACTTAGCATTTTGCTAGGTGGGAAATACTTTATCAGAAAGCGTTTAGCTAATTCTTGCCAAGTAGATATTAAATGCGGTGGCAACAAATTAAGCCATACTCGTGCTCGATCTCGTAACGAGTACAAAAACAACTTCAATCTCAATGCATTTTCAGTTGCACCGACTATTTTAAAGGAATCGCTCACCTCCATCAATAGTCAAATGTGAAGATGTGGATCTTTTGTGGGCATTTCACTAAATTGGCTTACTGTTTGAAGCATTTGAAACATCACAGGCTTCAATTCAAACTACGATGCCTCGATCTTCGCTCTCCTAATTCCCGAATTTAACTCATTAAAAAGGGGCAAAACATACTGCTTTATAGCTCGAACCCTGTCATCAACAATAAGGATTGGATTACGAACATTAGCGACTCCATTCCCTTGAACATCATTTTGATTTTTAAGGTTCATTTCAGCTTGTCTTTAGGTGAATCTTTCTCATATTCTTTGTTTAAATGTCCTCTCAATTTCAAGGTCTATAGGTAATAAATCAATGATTAGATCTATACTCATAAACACTTGAAAATAAATCACAAAAAATAAAAGAATAAAAAATTAATTAGTAAAGTTAAAAATAAAACAGAATAAAATAAAAACTAAATTGCAAAGAATAATTTCACAAAAATGATTAAGGCAACAATCCCAGGAAACGATGCCAAAAACTTGTAACGAGGGGTTTGTGTAAGTGTACACAGTCGTTATCAAGTAATAAGTATAAGAATTATCATCTCCACAGGGGCTGTATATGTGAATCAATATTTTTTTAAAATTAATATTAACAATTTCGTAAGAAAAACACAATAATTTTGATTGGTTGGTGTTAAGTAAAATAATTATCTAGATGCAAAATGATCCCTAATTCAAATTATTCTTGAGTGCAATGTATGCAATAAAATGTATGGGATGGATTTAGCAGCAAATTCACAAGCTTCAACAACAATAACATGAATAGGCTAGAATAATCACATCAATTGACTTAATTCATTTTCATCATGTTTAATAATGTTCCAGAAAATATTCCATGACAACTCGATCTTTCATGAGCTTGAAACCAATATTAAGTCCTTTTAGAATCTTTTACTTAGAAAAATATACATACTACTATAAACTTGAAGTTATATAAGGTTTTTCTATATATTTTTACCACCTTTTTACTTAATAAATATGTTAATCTTGAGTAACTATTATTAAAATAAGTGAATTTTACTTAATTATTAATATTGGACATGAATTTATCAAGTATGTGAAATTATACTTAATTACATTATTTTTGTGCATATTTTATATTATTTCATGTTAATTTATTAATATGTTATTTTGTACTATGTAGGAGGACCATTGAAGATGTGATTAATATGAATGAAACATGGACATAAACAAATCAGTTCATGTGGACGGCAAGAGCATGCAAACTAGGTCATGACGTTGATAATTTGACCTAGTAAAAGATATACTACAGGATGGACATGTCTGCTAAATTATTGGACTGACAAACCGTCCAACAACGGGGAATTAAAGCCTAATTTCAGCACAAGTAGATGGCTTCAGAAAAGCAAGCCTTGGGGTATTTAATTGAAGGTTCTTACAGTTGAAAAATAATAAAAAAATCAACCCAACAGCAACTTTGTTATTGAAACCATCCACACTATAGCTATTAATAGCCTTGGTTTGAATTCAAAATGAGGAGACTAAGTCATCCCTTTTTCCATGAATTGTGGCCAGCGATATGTAAGAGAAAAGGAAGGAATTTAAATTCTATTTTTAGCAAACTCTACCCCTTACCTTTACCTATAAATACCATACAAATCCCTTCATTCATAACACATCTCTCAACACTCATCTCAAATTCATCATTCTCTCTTCCATCTCCCTATTGTAACAACCTGTTTTTGAGTCAGATCAGAACAGCGGTTTTGGGACCACAAAACTGAGTTAAAATATTTATTTTATTATTTTAATAAGTTTTATAGTATGATAGAATTACTATGTGAAAGCTTTGTATAGATTTTTTACTGTTTGATTTCTTAATTTGTCAAAAAGGACTGAATCGCGTAAAGCGAAAAACTTGTGTTCTATTAGTTAAATGTATTAAATAGTTATAGAACCTTAAAGTAAAGGTCCTTAAGTGGTCAATAGACCATTGGAGAGTTAGTGGAAGATGATAGCATGGCAATTGGTGTAGTTTTAAATATTTTTAAAGGTTAATTTAGTCATTTGGTTATTAATGTTAATAATAAATAAAACAAACAAAAGTCATTAATTCATTCATCTTCCTAGCCGATTTTAACAAGAAGAAGAAGCCGTTTTTAGGGCTTGATATTCGGCCAAGATTCTCAAGCTCAATTAGGTACGATTTTGACTCGGTTTTTAATGATTTCTACGTTTTTAAGCTCATTACAGCTTAATCTAGCTAGCTCGTACCTTCATTTTTGAAACTGTTATAGATTTCAAATGATTCCATTTTTGAATGCTTGGTTGTTTAAGTTTTTAATGATAGATTATGAAGGTTTAATGTAATATATATAAGTTTTGTTAAGTGATTTTTAACAAAAATGTCAATTAGGGATTGAATTGAAAAATTGTGAAATGTTGCGGTTAAAAGTGTAAATAAAGAGAAATTATGGGTTGCTATTAGTGTGTGATAAATTTGGCTAGGCATGGGTTAAGGTCTAATTGCATAAATTTGCCATTTTATGTGATAAGGACTAAAATGCAAAGTAGTCAAAAGTCTAGGGGCAAATGTTTAATTTGCCAAAATTATGAAATTGAGCTTAATTGAATTGAATAGAAGATTGAATGTGTTAAATTGATATTATATAGATCAAGATAAGCAAATACCAGAATTGGATCGGGGAATACGTAAAGTCGACGAATAGGCGATAATTTCTATCCGAGCGACTCGAGGTAAGTTCGTATGTGGTAATTTCATTATAGGCATGCTAAATGCTTTGATATTGCATAAACTGTGATTAGGAGATTACGGATACTGTTTGAATTATGAATACGACTCTATAAATGTGTTCGACGATGAAATCGACAAGTGTAACTTCCCAGTTGAACCTTAGGAATAGTTTAGGATAATAGTGACATGTCATTAAGTTGTGTGTTGGCTTCGGGCCATGATATAGGCACTATGGGTGCGAGTAATACCTTGATTTGGCTACGGGCCATGTTATGGGTACTCTGGGATAAATTACCTTGATTTGGCTACGGGCCATGGTATAGGTACTTATCAATTGAAATCTTCGAATATTCGAATTCTATTCCGAATGGTTCAACGGGTAAATGAATGAGATGATTTAGAAAGAAGTTAGTACGAGACGATACAGGTGCGAATAGAACCTATTCGAGTATTTAATAAAGAAAGATGATGAAATGGTATTTGATCATGTTTTAAGACATGAGAAAGGTTTGTTGTAATTGTATACATGGTGATGATGTGTATAATTAGTTGAATTGCATTTATGTGATGTATTGAATTATTCACTTACGAGCTTACTAAGCTATGAAGCTTACTTCGTGTTATTTTCTTATGTTTTATAGAGAATTAAGGCTAGCTCGGATCCAGTAGTCGTCGGGAATATCATCACGCTATCGGACATCTAAGTTGGTACTTTTGAATTATGTATATATGGTATATGGCATGTATAGACTAGTTGTAGCACTTTGGTTGTGAATATAGTCATGAGAATTGGCTTGTAAATGAATATGTTTGCTTAGTATAGATATAGCCATGAATGATGGCTTATTTTGGTATGTTTTGGTATAAATGTGGCTAAGGTATTATAGTTGTTCAAATGGTTATATTTTGAGTTTGGTAAATAATCTATATGGTGAGATTTAAGTTGGTAATTACAGAAGTCATGTGCTTGTGAATAGATGCTTGATGATATAAGTTTTGAATAGGTATTTGGCATTAACTTGAGTATTGAATTTCGTAAAATTGGATATTGTATAAATGATGCACTTGAATTTGATTGATTGACAATTTAATAAGAAGGTAATTGAAAATTTAATATGTGTTGCACTAATAAGTTAATTGAATAAAATGTTACTGTTCGAAAATGCCATTTAAAATGTTTAATATATGTATGCCTATTAAGTCATTTCGGACAGCTTGACTTAGATTAAGCGTTGCGATATATATATTTATACTTGGTATATGAAAACGAAATGTAATAAGCCTATTTATAATTTGATAATTCGAATGTTTTGATAGTTGATCACATGATTCGGCTATTGGATTTATAAAGCACATGTTGTATGACTTTGATGCATGGTTCGTATTTGTAATATGATAAATAATGCTTGTTGAGTTAATTGGTTATATGATTTATATATGAATGTATGAAATTGACTTATATGAATGAGTGAATGGTTGCTATCTGAATTTGATAACTATTGTAAAGAGGTCAGTATAATTTGTGTATGAATTTTAATAAATGATCTTGATAAACTAGGTTTTGTTTGGTAATACCTTGTAACCCTAATCCGACGACGGATACGAGTTAGGGGTGTTACACCTATTCTTTTCCCTTGCATAGTCGTCCATTTCCCCTTCTATTCTTTAGCCAACAAAGGCTTTGTTAAGATCTTTCTTTGGTCGGCCACCTTAAGGAACCCTTAGCAAAAGGAGCATCGAGCAGAACGGAGGAACACATCAATCAGAAAAGATCCGAAAGGTTGCTGAACTGAATTAGAGTTTACTTTTTCCTCTTGTTATTTAATTTACTTATGTTTTCTATGTGTTTATTGTTTTTGGCATCAACGATGATATTTTATTCATATGTGATTGGATACATTCAAATTAACTGAGCGATCCTAACTAGACGACAGCTAGTAGACACATAATTGAAAAGTGCAATGCTCAATTTAGATCATTAAACTAAACTAAATTGGAGGTTTATAAAATATTTAGTTAACTCTATTATATTGCATAGTTTTTAGGTTTATGTGATTAAATTGTTATAAACGTAAATGCCCCTGTGACCTCGCATAAATACTAAGAAACCCTTAGTTTAATATGATCAGTAAAATGCATATTTCACTAAGTGAAATATCCGAGAAGACTTGATTTGGTTTCCAAACTCATGAAAGATCGAGTTGCCATGGAATGTTTTCCGAACATTGTTAAGATGATGAAAATGAATTGAGTTCATTAATATAATTATCCTAGCCTATTTATATTAATTGTTTTTGTTGCTAAAGTCATTCATTCATACATTTAAATAAATTGCATTTAGATTTAATTGCATAGGGATTAACTTGCATCTAGGTAATTTAGTTAAACATCACCACTCAAAATATTGTGTTTTTATACCAAATTGTGAATTTATAATTTTACAAATAATTATTTACTTATTACTTGAATGATTGTGTACACTTGCACAAACCACGTTACAACTACCATGATCATATTTAACTAAGGGTTTCTTAGAATTCATGTGAAGTAACAGGGACTGGGTTGGTTTGAAACAATTTAATCACATAAACATAAAAGCTATGCAAGGTAATAGAGCTCGTTTAAGTTATTACAAACCTTCAATTTATTCTTGGTCGGATATAAATTAAGCATGCACCTTTCAATTATTGTGTCAATTAATCACCATCTGGTTCAGATTAAGCAACTAATTTTAATACATTCAATAACATTTTAATGAAAGAAATACATGCATGATTTTAATTGAAAGCATGAACAATTGATGCATGGAACACCATGAACATGAATAAAAAGAACTTCATCAAATTGATCTAATAATTTAGCTAAACAAGATTAAGCTACCACTGTTGATAAAAAAACACAAAACAAATTGTGAACATGATTAATATCAAAAGTAAACCAAAGATAAGGAAGAATAAACTCTTATTGATTCGGTAGCTCTCCAAAAATTGATCGTAATGGCTTCCTCTAATCCTTGCGTTTGCTCCTTCGCAAAATTCTCCTTAAGGTGGTCGGGCAAGAAAGTATTTTCTCAAGGAATTGCTCACTAAGGTGAAGTGAAAATAGGGATGGCTATGCGTGAAAATGAGAGGAAAATGAAATGAGAGAAGAGAATTGAAGTGAAGAATGAGGGACGTAAAGGGTAGAATTTATAGTGGATGGATAACTAGGAGGTTTACTAAAAATAGCTTTAAAATCCCTTAGTTTTCTCTTCCCCATGGCCTTCTGTGAATTTTGGAGATGGGAGGTTGTTGGTTGCTTGATTCATGCATGAAATCATACTTGAATCAAGCAAGGTGGTGGACGGTTTCAAGGGTGAAAGTGGTGTGATGATTTTTTATTGATTTCCAAGTGTAAGGACCTCCGAATAAATCTCCCAAAAGCTAATTTTGGACTGCTCATATGCCCTTGCTGAATTGGGCTTCTCTCCCCCTTGTTTGGACGATTTTGTAACCTAATTATTTGTCAAACTTGTCCTTCATTTAAACCATCTTTAATTGGATCAAGGTGACACCTTCATGACCCAAATTGCATGTTTTTACTGTCCAATTGGAGTAGGAATAGTCTCATGTCCATGCAAAATTAAAATGAGCTTCATATTTTATTAACTTCATGTTCCCACTGCACATTTAAATAGAGGAAATTAATACGTAGCATGAATTAATTAAATTATGCACAAATTTAATACATAAAAGCATAAAATTGCATACTTCATTAAATCATGCCTATTATCGTAATATCAACAAAATTCACCCAATTAACTATCATATTCTCGAGATTACATAATTTTTCAAGTAAAAGGTGTAAAAAACTATAAAAACTCTATATAAATTAGAGTTTACATGATTCCAGCCATCAAATTTGACATAATTTCTTTTAGCAAATCTACTGCCTCATCTCACTAAATGCCTAATATGAAGGACAAAACATAATCGCATGGGATCATAGTTACCAAAATTACAAATATTGATCCAAAAATAATAATTATTCTCATTTTTATATATATGAAAAATATCAAACATCTATACACCAAACAAACCCCAAAAGCATACTATTATTTTAACTTCTCTGTATTTTTCCCCAACCATTAACATGAACTCCAAAAATATTCCCCAAAAAATATCAGAAAAGAAAAAGAGCCCTACTGCTACCATTGATGTATATTCAATCTGAATCACTTTCCGTACTCCTCATGGCCTTCAATCCTCTTGGTCTCTACATCATGTCAAAACCCACATCAGAAACATGAATAGCAAAAAAATAAATATTGCATTGTAGGAAATGTAAATGAAGAGAAACCAAATCATATGTTACCTTCTTAATTAGAACTCTTCTTTTCCCTAACTTCATATTTTTCTTAGCACATATCAGTCAACCATGCCCCAGGGCTCACCAGCTGCCACCATAACCCACTAATACATGCCAAATTTAAACCAAAAGTATATACAAAGCCTACATATATGCTTTGAATACAACAATGTTTACTTACAAAACTAAACTAAACTATGCTTCAACAAAATGAACGAAGTTGCTATTTTCGGGTCTTAGTTTGAAAATAGTTGAAAGAGAGCAGATAAGAGTTGTATGATCAGTTGTAATGCTTATGAACTTATCTGTACACCAAGTTAAAAAAAGTTCAACTAAAAACTACAACAATCTAACTAGCATTGAGCAATTTGTAAACCTTTATACATGTTTGTACTAATTTCATGATCATACTAAAACTTCTCAAAGTGAATTAGTAAAATAACTAGAAATGAAATTTCATATTCATTGTGACATTTAAACAAACACAGTCCAATCCCAAACTTAAGAACAAGAACATGGAAAACAAAGACAAGCAAAAAAAAGCATATAAAGAAAGAACCTATCCAACATCATCTTTGTCAAAATCATCTCTTGTTTTACTACCATAAATGCCAGCAGCATCAACACCATCTTGCCAAACTTGAACCAGTATTGAGTTCTTGAACCATTAGAGGGTTCAATTTAGTAGAACTTTTAATAAGTTGATTCAACTTACCTATAATATTTTCAATAGAAATTATTATCTAACTCAGGTACCACTAAGGTTGCATTAAGAATTCGTGCAACAACTACAACATTTGATATTTATGTGGCAGAAGCAAATTATTAATTTATACTTATTCAGACTTGGGTGTAAGCAATGGAAATGGAAATGCAGGCAACGTGAGTATGTTTAATGTTTTTCTAAAACTTTTCATGTATAAGAGGATTTTCAGAAGATCATATCTTTGTACTGTACATTTCTGATATACGTTGCATATGGGAGTTTGGTATAATTACTTCAAAGAAAAAATGAAATGTCAAAGTAACTCAACTTATTTGGTGATAAATAATTCCACTTACTCCTGTTCTTTGTTGATTCAATCCTCCACTTGTAGCAATAAGCAAATAATTGTTTGATAATTGCTCACTAATAGCATCTAGATATCAAATTATCAATGTAAACGAAGAATCTGTAAACTTAAACAAACGGGAATGGTGAAACATAAATGAAAACACTCCAATGAATCCATAAAAATATTGAAACTTGAAGGGTTTTAGTTACTAGAGAACAACTCACAAGAAAAGCTCTCATCTTCAAACTTGGATTCATAAATACTCCTTCCACCAGTTCATTACAGCCAGCAGGTGCACCAGTTTTCTACTTAGTGATGGAAATTTCTTTCTTTAGAAAGCCAAAGGAAAAGGGGAAAGAAAGAGAAGGCTTACATTTCCATTAGTAAAATCACCACCCTTTAATAATACATTGAAAGGAGCATCCTTTGAAACCATATCCATTCTCTCCTAGAAGAAATAAAAATGTTGATCTAATTAAGAAAAATGTTAAGGAAAAAAAATAAAAGTGAATGTAGAAGACTCAGCTTAGCTTGTCTGTGCAGAGGGCACGAAAATTCTCAACAGTTTTAGGAGCAACATCCCCAGAAAGGCCGATAACGATTCTGCCAATAGTCTTACCGCCGATTTCAACATCAAAGAAGCACTTGGTCGACACTTTCGCTTGCAACTCTACAACCAAAGGTGAAGAAAAAAAAGAAGAAAAAGGAAAAAAAAAAGGTTGCAACTCTACAACCAAAGAGTTTTATTTTCTTAAAACGTAAAGAAAAAGAGAAAGAATGGAAGATAATGGCTTCAATCGATTGACCTAGGTCTCGTCTGCAACCAACGAAAAAAAAAAAGGGAAGCGTAGAGATGGAAAGGAAAGGAAGTTACCAACGTTTTCATCCTTTGGGTAAATGTGAGGGAAAAAATTGAAAATGAGAAAAAAAAATTTCCCTATTCCACCAGGTTGAATGACAGGAATGTGGGCAACGGCAGGAGGATAAATATATGGCAGGAGAACTGGGGTGTTGAAGGGCTCTCTGGTGATTCTATTCGTCTGAACAGAAGGGAGGTGCCCGAGACTAATGTTTGTGAGCTTATTGATGATACAAATGATGGCTGGATGGAGGAGAGGGTTATGGAGATCTACGGTGATTACATGGGGGACCAAATCTGCAAAACCCCCATTCTTCATAATGGTCCTGACGACTACCGTATATGGTTTCACAGTCCTCTGGGGTCTTACTCCACTAAATCCTCGTATTCCTGGATAACTCTTAAGCACGTGGGCTTTGGTCCCCATCGTTTCTTTTGGAGGCTTGTCTGGAAGCTGAATACCTTACCAAAGATTAAGATTTTTTGCTGGCGTATTGGTCATGACATTCTGCCTACGTATGAAAATATCTCTAAAATCAGGAGGGAGTTCAGTTGTTTATGCCCGCGTTGTGGGAGCGAAGAGGAAACCCTCATGCATGCGTTGAAAGATTGTCCGAAAGCTAGGGCGGTCTTGATCCACGGGGGTTTTGATAATGCTCTTTTGGATGGCAGTTACTGGAGGTGCGTGGACTGGATCGAAGATGTGGCCCGATCGTTGGACAAGAAGGCTCTTTCGGACTTTGTTACGGTGCTCTGGAATATCTGGAATAGCAGGAACAATAAAGTGTTCAGAAATACGGAGGAAGATGCGAAGGCAATTTGGGATAGAGCCGCTACGTTGAATAGGGACTTTCGCATCTTTAACTTTATGAAGAGACCGATGATTCCAAAGCCTGTCGAGGAGAAAGGCTGGTAGAAACCTAGACTTGGGGTGGTTAAAATTAATTTTGATGCTGCTGTTGAGGGGAGAAGAATGAGCTTCGGGGTTGTGGCCAGGGACCACGATGGTTTTGTGCTTGGGGGGCGCGCGGGTGTTTTGGAGAGTAACGCTGGCGCTGAATGGGCCGAGCTGCAGGCTTTGGCTGAATGGCGGGAGAAAAGATGGCTAAAGTTGGAGGTGGAATCTGATTGCGCGAATCTGGTAAACCGGCTAAAATGGGCGCGCGTTGACTTTTCAACCTATGGCTTCCGCATTCGGCAGCTTCTTAATTCCTTTGACCTTGTATTGTCTTTAATTTTAAATTTTGTTTGGACCCCGCGATGTTGTAATAAAGCGGCGGACCAACTTTGTAAATGGGCCTTTAAAAACAATTGTACAAAGGCTTTCGACATGGACTATCCGATTGAGATCCATGATGTAATTTTGAATGATGCTATTAATTGAGTTTTGACCTTCGGGTCTTTCCATCAAAAAAAAAAAAGAATGACTATTTAGTAGTAAGGGAAGGGAATGACTATACAGCCTCTTCCTGGAATAAACCCTTAATCAATGTAGGCCATAACAGGTCATTAAAGGCAACTGAACATAAGTTTGGTGTGGGCCTGAATTGGAGTGTAATTTATTCTTACTCTCCCAACCAAACATAGTGTAGTAGTGTTGCCGCTATTGAGCCATTGTACCTTTGAGGATAACATGTACATTAATGCCATGGTACGGTTGGGAAATTGCTCCATCCATTCTGTCAAAGCATTGAAAAAGCGCATATTAATGCAATTAAGTACATCGTTTTTCATTAATAAGATTGTTGATCATCATTTATGCATATCAATGGTAATAATAATCGTACTGAAAAATAGCAGATAATAAAATATTTGAATGAGCCCTAATCAAAATTAACATTAATTTATTAGAAAGGCTACTTAAATTGGTCAATTTTTATTTGTAAACATAAGGACAAAATCAAATCACAGAAAAGATGGATGACATGAAAGGTTGGAGAACATGGAGGCAAGTCGTAGTTTGTTAAGATATCCCAAGTTTCTTAGCAAAATAAATTGAAGTGTTATCTTTGATTCATCATGTATAAGAGGATTGACAACTAAACTAGTCTTTAAATGTAATATGTAATTTATATCCTTTACAAAATACATATATTTCCTAAAAACTAAATACAATTATATAATTATGACCAAAATCAAATAATTACAATGAAAAAATCAATGGACTAATAATCGTAATAATTCTAAATTAAAACAAAACGAATTTAAAATCAAAATAAAATCTATACTAAAATTATACACATATATTTTATGCGTGATGAAACTCGAACTTAAACATTAAGTGAAAAAACCTTAACCATTGCAAACACTATCAAAATTTTGTCGACATTTTTCTTATAACATTATAATTTCTACAACATTTTTGTAGAATAAAAGTTCTTCTGTTGCAATACTATTTTGATAAAAAAATAAGTTAAAAGATGCTTATCTGTACATTTTGAAATCTAGTTTCTCACTTATTTTAAAGAATTTAGTTTTGAATTTAAAATATAAAACTTAATTATTAATATCATTAAAATATTTTTATTAAATTTAAATTTATTATAATATTATTATTTTTCATTTTTTTAATATCACGCCCAAGTTTTTAACAAACATTGGGAGCATATTTTAACCATAAAATATTGCAAATGCTTTTTATAAAATAATTATACTTTTATGAAAGATCACAATTATTTCCAAAGCTAAATGTTGACTTTATAAGAGTGTGATGCATTAAAGGATGTGACGTGCATACAAGTTTTATGTGGTATTAAATAATATTTGATTACTGTTTTTCTTTTACATGACATGTAAAAATAATGCATCTTATTATTAATGCATCATCATTCCACAGTTTCAGTATTATTTGACCCTCAAAGATTCATTTTAACCGATTATGTTGACTTCCTTCATTATTTTATCTTTTGCTGAAGTTTTAAAAGAGTACATAGATGAAGTCAAAAATATTTTAAGAGATAAAATTAAATTATAATTTTTACGATACTAAAAATGAAATTTTATCATTTTGAATAGTTATATCTTTATAATTTTTAAAAATTAAATTAAATTTTTATCATTTTAGGAAGGTCAAAGTATAATTTTACCATTACTAATTTAATATTTTAAAAATTTTAAAGAGCGTAATTGAAAATTTTTTCATTTTAGAAGAGATTGGGTCCCAACCAACCCACTCCCCTGAGTTTAATTAGCATCAATGTTATTATTAGACTCTCGAAAGTTGTAGGTTGCACTGGATTCCTCTTCACATGAGTATAGTTGGCAATATATATTATTATAAAATTGACAAGTTTAGAGGGACTAAATTGCTTTCATTAATATAGTGTAGGGACTTTATAGATATTTGACCTCCAAATAACATATTTTTCTATTAATTTTAATTTCACTTTTGCATTTAATCTCATAAAGTCAAACTTACCGTTAGATCCAAATAGTTCATGAGCCTTTTTATAAGGAAAAATAATATAAATGGAATATTAACTTATTTTGATTTCTTTAAATTATACAATAAAAATCGGATTGAAAGTTAGAGTGATGAAATTAAAATTTTAAGATAAACTTATTGTTTAATTAACATGAAATTACGTGAAATTTTTGGTCAAAATTAAGGTGTTTATTGTCAGTAGTAGTGATTAATCTTCTTTCCGCGCGAGTGCTCTCCAAAGAGGTAAGCAATCAGCCATGAAATGTGCTCTATTCCTATGGGCAGGGATCGCTCTCGACCTCATAGTTAAGGGATGAGGTTAGCAACCATCACACCATACCTCATGGTTACATTATGTGATTTTAATATCAAATAAGTACTAATATAAAAAAATATTTCATATTAAGTAAATAAAATTATTTGATACATTGCTAGTGGAGATTTTAGACTCCATAAGAGGGTATAGTAAAATATTTTTTTAAAAAAAGAGACACATATCAAATTTTTACGGTTGCTTATGGAATAAAAAAATGTACTAAATATTTGCCCATTAAATAAATATAAACTTTTAATATAGAATTTAGAGAATAAAGCTTCAATATTTATCACTTGTGAAAGGTAAATAAAAAAATTAAAGTAGAAAACCTAAAACCAATTTTAAGACTAATTTACCTATAAAGGCCCATTTCCAAGTATATTTACCGAAATGGGTAAATTTTTGCATTATTTACCAGAAAGGGCTAATTTTGGCAAAACACGTCCACGTAGGAGTGTTTTAGGGTGAAATTTCCTGCAAATCGCGCCTCTGGGGAAGCGTTTTTGCCATGTCAGCACAAAACGCTACCGACGTTGACGCTTTTTTTGGCATGGCAAAAACGCTTCCCTAGGGGCGCATTTTGCTCAATGTTTTTTCTAGGTTAGAGCTTTTTGCATGTTTAGTCCCTAGGATTTTTTGGTTTAGGGTTTTTAGGGTTAAGATTTTGTTAAAATAATTTAGGGTTAGGTTTGTAGGGTTTAGGGTTTTGTTAAAATAATTTAGGGTTCTAGGTTTTAGGAATTTTTAAAAATAAATCAGGATTTAGTGTTCTTTTTTAAAAATTAATTAAATTAGGGTTTAGGGGTTTAAAATAAATTAATTAAATTTGGGTTTAGTGTTTTAAAGAAAACTAATTAAATTTGGGTTTAGTTTTTTTAAAAATAATATTGTGTTTAGGTTTAGGGTTTAGGGGAAATTATACTGAAAATAAGGATTTTGGTTTTTTATTGCAGTAGTTCCTGAAAAAATAATTTTGAGAAGACGATTCTAAACAAATAGTGTAAAAAATGCTTCAAGCAGGATGCACTGTCAGTAAAATTACTGAAAAAATCTCTTACGTGAACACTCTTTTTCTACAGTAGTTCTTAAAAATATAATTTTAAGAAGACGATTCTAAACAAATAGTGTCAAAAACACTTCAAGCAGGATGCACTGTCAGCAAAATTGATGAAAAAAGCTCTCATGTGGACGCTCTTTTTCTACAGTAGTTCCTAAAAAAATAATTTTGAGAAGACGATTCTAAACAAATAGTGTCAAAAACACTTCAAGAAGGATGCACTATCAGCAAAATTGATGAAAAAAGCTCCCACGTGGACTCTCTTTTTCTACAGTAGTTCCTGAAAAAAATAATTTTGAGAAGACGTTTCTGAACAAATAGTGTCAAAAACGCTTCAAGTAGGATGCATTGTCAGCAAAATTACTGAAAAAAGCTCCCACGTGGACGCTTTTTTTCTATAGTAGTTCATGTTTGGCCTTACGCTATAGATAAGCCAAATATCATTCTCAGATTGCATAAGTTGCAGCAAGAAAAATTAGAGAGGCTAAGCAAAATAGAAATTGAAGATGAGTGAACGTATTAGTGCTGTTATTTACTATGATGGTGAGGCCCGTGACACCGAGAACGACGTTGTTTTTTTATCGGAGAACACAACGTGAATGGTCTTTAACCAGACTATAGATTTGACAGAATTTCATAAAAGAATTAAGCGTAAAATTTTTGGAACGATGCCAATGAGGGTTTCTTCTATTAAGTATCGATTTTGTGCTTCGGTTGATCCCGTGACATATGACTCATTTGATATCAAAGGTGGTCGTAGCTTTGAGGCAAGGGTGCAAATTATCTCGCTAGTGAATCACTCTATCTTGAGTTATATGTACAATTTTTATCGCCAAATGAAACATTTACGACTTTAACATATACTACTGTTCGAGAGGAAGACATGACCTCTACCCGACATTCCATTAGTGGGAGGTAGAACACGAAAGCGTTCGTGTTTGGTGGCAGTATGGAATACACAACTCCTGCATGACACTCGGTTAGTGGATGAGACATGCACATCGATGGGTCAATGTTCGATGCTAGAAATACGTATTAGGGAATGACATCAACTTCTAATGGTTGGCAATCCACATCTGATTAGGAATGTTATGAAATGTCCACAAGAAGGGATGATGTACTCCCTACGACGTCCACCGGCGAGGGGACCTCGTATGTTGCAAATGATGGTGGGTTGGATGATGAGTCCGATATGGATCCACCTCGAGAGCCCGACCCCGATGGTGTAGAAGTTGCATTATTTTCTAAACCGGATCCAATTCCATCCGAACCTGAAGACCTTGAAGGGTTTTAGATAAAGAAGAAGAAGATTTACGATTCAGGGCGTACTCGCCTCCAGCCCACATGCATAATATCGATATATCGGCAGATGATGCGTTGGAGTTTCTAGATCTACCACACAAAAGGCGTGACCATACAGGTTCTTCATTGGATTCAAGTGAATTGGAAGTTGGTAAGGAGTTTTCCAGTAAGTATAGTTTTCTTGGTGCATTGAAACAACATAGCATCAATCACAAGGTTAACTACAATGTGGTTAAATCCAAATCCGAGAAGTTTTGAGGCAAAGTGTGCAGTGCAAGATGGTACATACTCATAGAAAATCATGACTTCTTTTAAAAAAAGACAGGCTTGTGGGCGATAAAAAGTAAAGAGGTCCACATACCTGTGCTGTCGGTACAGTATCACTGGGTGTTTAGGGTTTTTGAATAATAATGTTATTACTTAATGTTGCATTATTTAACGTACTTCGTTGACAGGTGTTTCACAAGATCATCCCAAGATGGATTCAGGAATGATAGCTAGCTTAATACTACCGATGTTGAAGGCGGATCCCAAGACTTCTGTGTCAGTTTTAATTGACAATATTCATAGCCAATTGATGTACACGCCCTCTTACCGCAAGGCTTGGATAGCTGAGCAGAAGGCGTTGGAAAAGATGCATAGTGGGTAAGACGCTTCATATAATAAGGTGTGACAGTGGTGTCAAGTGTTGGAGAGGTACGTCCCAGGTTGCATAACAGACCTTGAAACGGTCCCTGCATACTATAACGACCGATTGCTCCATGGATGCCAAGTGTTCAAGCATCTGTTCTGGAGCTTTAAGCAATACTGGGACACATTTGTGTATTGTAAGTCATTGGTACAAATTGACTGTACCTTTATGTATGGTAGATATGCCCATCGGCTATTGCTAGTTGTGGCACAGGATGACAGTGAGAGAATCCTTCCAATTGCATTTGTAATAACACCGGGGGAGTCAGGTGATGATTGGGATTTCTTTCTTTCTAGGTTAAGGTGGCATGTATGCCCCCAACCTGATATCTGCGTTATATCAGATCGGGGCACTAGAATACTAGCCGCAATTGAGCGACAGGAAAGCCTATGGGATCGCACACACCATCAGTATTGTCTAAGGCACGTTGCGTCCAACTACTACTGGCAATACCGGTCTACCACTGAACGACGGCAAGTGACCAGCATAGGTATTTAATCTCTATTAATATAATTTCGTTTGTAATATTCAATTTATTCTGAATGGAATAGTGGTATGTAATTTTCGCTATCAACTTATATTGATAGGGTACGAGATCAATAAGGACTGTTTTCATGAGATGTTGGGGGATTTTGCGTTTAGTTAACGATCAAGGCGCAAAATGCCTCTGTAACATACCTTTCAAACAGTGGACACAAGCATACGACGGTGGCCTACGATATGGTCATATGACCACAAACCTGGCTGAATGCATAAATTCTGTTCTAAAAAAAACGCATTATTTGCCGATAACCTGGTTATGCGAAAGACATATTTTCATTTGGCGGCACTATTTCCAAAACGAGCAGGAAGTTATGAAGGCCAAATGCAAGGAGGCCATGTATGGTTCTGGAAGGTATTGCAAGAAATTAACAAGGCGAATGCATGGGACAACACTATGCACACAGTGTATCACGATTGCTACAACCTATGGTTTCGTGCGACAGAGTTTGACAGACCGAGCCAATGTATTACAAGCGGGAAATACCATGTACACCTTGTAAATAGGACTTGTGACTGTGGGACGTTTGACGCATTTCATTATCCATGCGCTCATGCAATTGCAGTTTGTCAGAATCTCCGTTTGGATCCCATGAGATATGTCGACAAAGTGTACAAAATAGAATACATTTACAATGTGTGGAGACACATATTCCCACCAGTCTCAAATGAATGCAAGTGGTCGTCTGTATCGCTAACTCCGTTTAAGTTGTTACTGGATAGAGAATTGCATCGCAAACCAAAAAGTCGACCTTGCTCGAGCAGAATACATAATAATATGGATATCCGGGAAAGAACGAACCAACAGAAGTTGTGCGGATCGTGTAAGACCCCAGGTCATACAATTCGATCATGTCCAAACCGAAATAGTTGATAATTGCTGTAATGAAACTATGTTGCATTATTTCTATTGCACCTTATTCAAAAGAACTTCTATTTTATTAAAAATATAAAAATAATTTACTATTAAAATATTTAAAATAAATTTTATTTTATTAAATGAAACAACAAAAAAATAGTTTTTACAAATATATCAAAAAAATCAATGTATGTGCCGGTCGAAATCAGTGCCACATGGGGGTGGTCGACGATTACGCGTTGGATTCTTCCTTGGTTCAGCTTCCAACGGAGGTTGTGGTTACTCGAACGGGGGTTGTGGTTGCACAGGTTGTGGGTGTTGGGAGGATGACCCACCTTGATAGAATAAAGAATGTGGAGGTGTTTGCATCACCCATGATGGATGTGTTTGAATCCCATAAGGCGATGGGGATTGGTAATGAGATAAGCTCCCCGACTGTGCCTCGTGCGACCCCTCTGGCAATGATGGCTTATATATCGTCGGTTGAGTTGGAATCATCGAGAAAGGAGATGCACCGAGCCATGCATTTCAACCTAGCATAGGACTGGAAAAAGGAAACATATAAGGGTTAGGATGCATATAAGGGCTAGGATATGCATCAGGCAAAATCTAAAGGGGCTGTGCTGTGGGTGTCGTCAGTTGAGGCGTTGGGCCCGGTGATTGTGTGAGCGCTGCTGATAGGCTCGTGCCATCATCCATTCTCCTTGTATTTAAAGGGCCTCATCGTTTCCTTTCGACACAAATCCTAAACCATGTCATCTCTAGTCTTCCGATAGCAAATATGGCTTGCCATGGATCCTAAACTATGTCATGTAATCCGATGCGCACGCTAACTCTGGGACGATGATCGGTTCGCGAACAGGTTTATAATCATACTAATTTTTCCAAATTTTGATATATTCAGAGAAGAATACCAGCCAATTCGTATTTGTTTGCCGTAAGTCAATTTTGTGCTCTTTATCGAGCACCTCAGGTGCTTTAGGAATCGATTGTCGGAATCTAAATTGTTGCAACACTCTATCCGTCTGGTGCATCTCGATAGTAACATAGTTGATCAATTGGACCTTAACATGCCAAATGTTCAGATTTTGAAAGAATTCATTCGAAATTACTGCCCGAATTGCCAGATCCTCGTATGGTGTCCATTGAAACTATATGAACATGATAAAATATTAGTTATATACATAATACTAAATACTAAATATGAAACAGTTATTTTATGTATATATATTTCATTTAATACTTACTTGCGCTTCTGATCGTTGGTCTAATAGAAGCCGTATATTTTCAAGAGCGGTAGGTATTCCAATATAACTTGCCGAATGGTTTCACCTAATTAAATAAATTTTTAGCATACAATTTTATTTTAAATCTATGTAATACTTGTAAAATCAAATAAAAACTTTACCTCGTTATGAGTGGGAATGTATATGGGTGGTTCACTCGAGGACGTAAAAATGGAAAGCAAAACTGAGCTCATGATTGTAGTAGTGATAGGAAACCTCCGATTTTGGCTTTATTTGGTGGTGTCGCCTCGCACATCTCCCGGTATAATATTGTCAACACGGAAGACCCCCAACTAAATTCGCCAACTGTTCTAAAATCAACGAGTTTCAGCAGCCACCTCAGATGTACGAGGTTTCGTGACAAGCCCAGCATGAAATAACCTCCAATCATCTCAAAGATGTATGCTCGAGCAAATCGTATTCTTTCTACTTCAGTTGAATCATTCCCCAGCTTCAGAAATGTGTCTCGTAACCAGCCCATCTCGATCCGACCTCCATAAATATTATCCGGAATTGCACCTAAAAGATCGTAGCATACGGCTCCCCAATCAGCAGATTGAACGGACTCAGTGAGTGTGGACCCATCCACTGGCAATCCCAATTGTAACTACTCGTCCTCCAAAGTGATGGTACACTCTCCGCATGGAATATGAAATGTGTGCATCTTGGGTCTCCACCTCTCTATTAACACGCTGATGAGTTTCGGGTCCAACTTGTACCCCCGGCCTATAGTGGCCATGTGCTAAAAACCCGCTTCCCTCAAGTAATTTTCTATCAACGGTGATAGAGGACCAGACATATTACAAATATAACATTGTAACACCCGATCTACAGACTATTATAAAAAATTATAAAATACAAATTAATTAAAATTACATAAATGAAAAAATATTAAATAATATTCAAAAATTAAAATTAACCCTTACCATTTTTATTTGTTCGACGGAGATATGTTTATGATCGAGACGAATTAATTCCCTAGCCATTGCTAACACGATTAAATATTTTTGAAATTATAAAAAAAAATACTAATTTAGAAAGAAAATTAAAGGAAATAATTAATTAAAGAGAGTTTTGAGAAATTTAAAAAGAAATTTGAGAGCTTTGAGAAATTTAGAGAGAAATTTGAGAGTTTTTTGATAAATTTTGAAGAAATTTTGTGTGCAATAATAGGAGGGGGTTTTTATACTCTCTCTTTTATCGTTGGATCCCCCAGCAGTCAAAAAAATAGTTGTTGGGGACAAAAACACAGAAAAAAATGCACCCCTAGGGGAGCGTTTTTGCCACGTCAGCAAAGCGAGTCCACGTCAGCACATTTTGTACTGACATGGCAAAAATGCTCCCCCAGGGTGTGATTTGTTAGAAATTTTATCCTAAAACGCTCCTACGTGGACGCGTTTTTGCCAAAATCGGTTCTTTCCAGTAAATAATGCAGAAATTGGCTCATTTCCGTAATATAGTTGGAAATGTGCCTTTATAGGTAAATTAATCCTATTTTAAACAAATTAATTCAAATTTTTCTTACTTGGATTAATACTCTATCAGTTCACAAAATAATCCATTTTAAAATCATATTTATATTTGATGTGGTGTGGTGTGCAAATTAGAATATATAATTATTTTATTTATCTATTTGTTTGATGGTTTTTAAAACTGTTTATTTCTTTATTTATTAGGTGTGTTATATGTTTTATTACGCTATCAATATATAAATACAAATCCTTCAAAATATATAAAATTAAACAAGTTTTCTATTTTATATGTACCAATGTTTTTTTTCCATTTTTCATATACATATGAAAACTGAAAATCAATTAATAAATTAGATCAACCAATAAATCATTTACCAAAATAGATTGGTTCCTACAATAATTGGATAAAATGCTAGGTCCCTGAGGCATCATATAGTAAAATGACATACCACGGAGGTGTTTTCCAAAGGTGTCACTGTAACACCCCTTACCCGTATACAACATCGGAATAGGGTACGAAGCATTACTAGAATACATACACTTGTAACGTATTAAATCGAGTTACAAAATTTCATTCGAATTAAAGTTTTCCAAATTGTTAACATTCTTTTATAAATCTTTACATTATAACTCAAAATATTATAATTATAACAAATAGGGCCTACGAGACCCAATACTTACTCATGTAATTCAATGCTTCTTTTCCATTTCATTTAATTCATAATTTCTCATGTTCACAATTCAAATAAATTTCTCAACCCAATATACATTTCAGTACCACAATAATTCTTTTAATTCAAAACATATCACTAGAAACTTCCATTTAATTCACGTACAATTCAATATCATTAAGTTCAATACTAATACATATTCACTATTTAACTCAACGTTTATCGATTTTACCATTTATTAACACATTTATAAAATTTTTAGTAGTGCAAAGCAAACATCACTTAAGCTTAAATAACAACATCGAATCAACTCATCATCCTCATTCCTCATTTTACTCTTCAAGTGTGAATTTAGTATTTCATTTTCTTTCCACATCCATTTCCTACGAATATCACACAAAACATTAACATATCAAATATAATTCACAATTTGTATTACCAACATGAGTTACCCCATATACCATTCATGGCCTTACTTCATACCAAATCATATACCAAATATACCATACATACATACTATGAAACTTTATTTTCTCACATGATCCATATAACTAATAATGCACAATTATAAACATCATTTCTTTTCAATCGTTTGTCGATTATAAACGAGCATATGGCCAATTATACACAAATCATTCATATGTTCTTCCAATTTTCCTCCTCCTCCTCTCCATTCCACATCCTTAATGTGTATAACACTCTTAAACAATATTAACTACAATTTCACTATTCACTATTCGAGTCAGAGTCACTAAATTATTTTTATCTAGAGATACAAAGCTCCAAATTAAGACCCGTAAATTTTCCCTAAAACTAGACTCACATATCTTCTTACCATAAAATTTTCAGAATTTTTGGTTTTTCCAAATAGTTTATTCTTTAAAGTTTCCCTTGTTTCACTATTCGACAGCTCTGACCCCTCTTCAGTAAAAGTTAATTATCTCTTTGTACAGAATTCAAATGATGCTTTCGATTGTTTCTATTGAAAATAAACTCATTTAGAAATTCAACCGTGTAAATTTCAGACCATAACTATTTTTTTACAATTTTTAGTGATTTTCCAAATTCAGAACAGGGGATTTCAAAATCATTCTGACCCAGTCTCACTAAAATTCCAATATCTCAAAATATATAACTCCTTTGGCCATTCTTTCTATTTTATGTGAAAGTAGACTCATTAAGATTTAATTTCATGTCTTATTCAACCACTAACTCAATTTCTATTATTTTTTGTGAATTTTCAAACTAACATCACTGTCACTGTCCAAATCTATTCTATTCCAACATCCCTCATTCACATAACACTATAACCATTTATTTTATAACACAATACAAGACTTCATCACTTCAGTCACTCTTTCGCAACTTATCATGTTCCAATCACATACTCATATCTCACTGAACATGTCGGTATAACAACAAATATTTGGGGTTTGTCACACAGTACTACCCATGTTACTTTTATCATTCAATACACGTAGTAGCCTTTACATAGTACTACACACGTGATCAAGTTTTTACGGTTCACGTAGTAGCCTTCACATAGTACTACACACGTGATCAAGTTTTTACGGTTCACGTAGTAGCCTTCACATAGTACTACACACGTGACTAAAACTTTTCGATACACATAGCCTTCACTTAGTACTACACATGTGACCATCATTTATCGATTCACGTAGTAGCCTTCACACAGTACTACACACGTGACCAAAGCTTCTCGATAGACATTGTAGCCTTCACTTAGTACTAGACATGTGACAATTATTTATCGATACACGTAGTAGCCTTCACACAGTACTACACACGTGTTCATCGATACCTTATTCAAATCTTTACCATTTCGACAGTTCCACAAAGACTCTTACTTTCCAATAATTTACAATTTCTCCATATCACATCATAATATCAACTTTCCACTCCACTCCATAACCAAATTAATAATTCGATTTAAATCACTTCAACCATTACTTGCAGTTGGTATATTCATAAACCAAGCTGATTTTAAACAAATCAACTATCAATTTCAAATTTCTAACTTTAATATAACTATTTCATATCCAACCCTTTCGCATATATTGTCACGAAATATAACAAAAATAGTTATAACAATGTATTAATTACATACAACTTACTTTGGTGTAACAATATAGAAATTTAGCAATTTAGTCTTTAATCTTTTCTTTTATCCAATCAAGGTCGATTCCACTTCTTTCTTAAACTATAATAGCACATTTGACTTATTTAACATGCACATTCATCAAAACAATCCTTAACTCAAACTTTGCCCCTAAACTTTTGCATATTTACACTTTTCCCCCAAAGCTCGGAAATTAAACTTCATCTCTTATTCTTATGTTTTATTAGATACTGAACATTTTTCCCTTCTATGGCAATGTCAAATTCCCACTCTAACACTTACTTATGAACATTATGTATTTTTACCGATTATGTCGTTTTACTCGTTTTCACTTAAACTCGCTTAGCAAAAGTTGTTTAACATAATTTCTAGCTTTATATTCTATCATAAAACATCAAAATAAACACATTTAACCTATGGGTATTTTTCCAAATATAAACCCTAGGTTAAATTATTGCTAGAATAAGCAAAATCAAGTTACCGGGACTCCAAAAACATAAAGAACATTAAAAACAGGGCTTAGAATCACTTACTATGGAGCTTGGAAGCTTGAAAACCCTAAAAATGGCTTCCCCCCTTGCTTATTTCGTCCCCATGAAGAAGATGAGCACAATTTGTCATCTTTTTCCCTTTTAATTCATTTTAATTACTAGATTACCAAATTGCCCCTAAATTAAAATTTTCCTATTTCACTTATCTCATACCCATTTTTGTCCACCAACTTAACCAATGGTCTAATTACCATATAAGTACCTCCAATTTAAAGTTTCATAACAATTGAACACCTCTAACATGTAGAACCCAACTTTTACACTTTTTACAATTTAGTCCTTTTGACAAATTGAGTGCCCAAACGTCGAAATTTTCGAACGAAATTTTCACAAAATCATTCAGTGAAACCGTAGACCATAAAAATATAAGAAAAATAAATTTTTCCTTGTCGAATTTGTGGTCCCGAAACCACTATTCCGACTAGGCCTAAAATAGGGCTGTTACAGTCACACTCGAGTGATACTTTCAATCAGTGTCTTCTAAAAATGCCGTGCCGATTGATGGATTTATGTTAAGTTTGGATATGAAAATAAAATTTTCAAAAACACATAAATATATAAAAGAAAAAATTGTTATTAATATTACCAAAGAAAAATCATAATACAAAATTAATTGCAATAATAAACATAATTTGGAGAAAACTTTGTAAGAGCGTATAACATCATACGCCCGACCTGTCCGTCGGATCCGGGTATAGAGAGTCACAAATGGATCGGATTAACTTAACCTAAATTTTTTCGACTAACTGTTATAGAACAGATTAAAATAAAACCATCTAATCATAAAATCAACAATAATTCTTATAACCAAGGCCTTAAGCAACTAAATGTTTAGTCCTTCAAATTTCTATTTTTTGATTAAACTATTTGTACACATAAAGACCCTTAAAGTTTCCTTAACTTAGGGTTAGCTAACTTGGAACCCAGACCCTAAGGACGTTGTTTGGTTACACCATGATTGATCATGAGGTGAAGCATCTAATAGTACCCCCTCTTATGTGCATGGTGTTGACTGCCAGCAATCTCCGATCTCATTACTATCTGGCTGGTCCCTCCTTGAAGTCCTCGATCAACCTTCATAAATCCTGCGAACATAAGCCAACCACTTGTAAGTTTGAATAAACTTAGTGAGTTCCTTCGTTGTACCATAAATTAACCATATCGTACAAGGGTAACAAACGTAAAATAAACTAAACATAAATACTCCATGCTCGCTCAAGGCGTGTGTTCTTTATCAGGGTGGCGAACTCCACCCAATCCTCTGAGCTACTTGGCTCACTAATAAACCTTCCTCTGATCAAACTCTCTATTCGATCGTATTCCAGATACTTCACAAAATCCGCAAATCTTATCTTTTCTTCTTATCCTTCCTTCATTACATTTTTCCCTCACTCGTGGTACACGTTAACCTTTACCTGACTTGGTTGTACATATGTTTACCTTCATATAGCTCTCTGATAGCTTTCCTGTCCTTTCCGCCCAAGATTTCTTAGGGTATAACTTCCTTAGCAGATTTCTATGGTTGAACCAGTCCTTGGAGGACCCCTTCTTTACATACCATAGTCCTAGAGGACACATGGGTTTTTTCGTATTGTGTTGACTTATAGTGGACCTCGCCACTCTAGTGAACCCATTATTATTTTATCCTATTGGTAACAGTGGTAGGATTACTTCCAGTAATCCACCTTTTGTACAAAACTAACCTCGGACCTCACTTGTCCCGTGTGATAAACAACTGACTTATTGCCTTGACAGATTATCGCTCGTATGACTACACGAGTCTGCCAGCCCTCTTACATTTTCATAATTAGGCTAGTTGTCACGTGGCCTGTCTTTCTTTAAATTTTTTGTCGGGTATTTGGCCATGCCTTGTCGGCTTTCGCATCTACCTTTACATCTTTCATCACGTTTGGTGAATTCCTCAAGATCTACTTGCCGCTACTTACACTTTCTTTTAACTCTTCTCTTGCCTACGGTGTATCTCATACCTATCGCTTAGACAATGTACCATTTATTTGGGATCCTGGTGAAACTTTCCACTTATGTTTCTTGGCGTACTTTATGGGTTGTCGTAGCCAAGCTATGGTCTTATACCATTTTTTCCTTGTTTCTCTTATCCTAGCCGACTTACCCCATGTTTACTGTCCTAGCAAACTTTATGTGTGTTTACTGTCCCAATGGACTTTATCTTTGTGGATGCCATGAAGTCTTTCATCCATGGTATTACATTAATTCACCATCCTAGAGTACTATATTATGATGTCATGGAGTCTTTCATCTATTGTCTTACTCATTATACCTAGTTGCCATAACATCATTCATCTATGGTCTTACGCCGTATACATTATACCGTGTACCATTCTGTCATAGTGTCTTTCATCCATGGTCTTACGCTATGTACTTCATACTAGACTACCATAACGTCTTTCACCTATGGTCTTACGCCATATACCGTCATCACTGTGTCGCCCTAAAGGACTAGTTAAAACCGTCATCACGGTATATACTATTCAAAGCTTTTCATTTCCTAAATCTTCCTCCCATTACCTCCTTTATGCCACCTAACCTTGATGCTCGAACACTGCAATGTTCCCTCCGCAAGGCCCGGAGCTTCGCGCTAGGCAGTAACTAACAGGGTCACTCCTTATTTCCTATCCTAACTTCATTTATCCTTTTAAAGTTTTCCCCCAATCATGCAATGCATGCACATATAATCATACTTCATGTTTATACAACCATGACATACTCAGACAACATAAATCATAAAATCCATGGAGTTTTAAGAACTCACCTGAAACCTCATCGTTTCCACAGCTTAGCTTCATTGAACGCCAAATCTTACATTCTTCTGGAAGCAACTTGCTAGTTTCCTTACTCTTCCAACTTAACCTCACAAAGCCTGCTCCATAACGAACCTTCAATGACCTCATCTTTTTCAAAGCAACTGGAGATTATGATGAAAAAGAGAGAAATGGAACAAAATTGGGAAGAAAATCATCCTTGGGAGCCATCTCCCAACTATTTATAGCCCTTCACGCAATACTACCACCCTTATGAGAACTGTCCATAGCTAATTATTATGTCTCCCACTAAGGAACCGGCTGGTTCCATTCTAACTGAACCAGGTTTAGTTCTCAACTATGTCCAATCTGGTTTCTAGCTTTCTTGTCTCTTCCAATAGAGGCTGCTAACTTGCGGTCTCTTGCAATTTAGTCCTTAACCTATTTCAAAATTCTAAGTTTATTGGAAACCGAGTGTTATAGATTGATTGATAAATTTTTTATGTTAGGTTTTAGGATTTTCTTTATGTTAGTTTTGTAACAGTTTTCTAGCTTTGTACTTGATTTTTTATTATGATTTTTAGTCTTGTATTTAATTTATTTTGTATTTGATACATACATATATATTATTTTATGTTTTAATATTTAAAACTTCTATGGAGGTGGTGCCTTTAGTGAAAGACACCACTCGGACATCATATCTTTGGAACACTTTTAAGAGATAAAGTAATATTTAATTTTTGAATTTAGTTATTTTTTAACTTGATATCTAAACTGTGTTTAATCCATATTATTTTCAAATTTAATTACTTCTCAATTTTGGTTCAAGTGACGATATGGTATTTTGAGATTGTGTTGTGTCAATATTTAAAAATTATAAGGTGATGATGTGACACAACTCAAAATGCCACATCATTACATGTACCAAAATTGAAAAAATAACCAAATTATAAGATTAATATGAGTCAAAAACAAATTGAGGGATTAAATTAATAAAGAGTGCCAAATTGAGGACTAAATGCTCCATTTATCTTTTTATAATGTGAAAAAAAAGGTTCAGGTACAAATCAACTTAGTTTATTAAATAATGTTTATGTTTATTTAATTTAATAATTAATTTTCTGTTTTAATATATATATATATATATATATATATATATTTATATATGAGGAAAAGAGTCGGTATAATACCATTATAATTACTTGAAACTCCATGGATTTTCGTCTAAGTTGTCCACCATCAAACCGGAGAAGCTGTTTCAAGTGCATCTGTCTCCATGCACATTGAAAAGTCCATCATTCAAACATAAGGCTTAATCCACAAATGGCTATTTAAACTAATCTTTTTGCATTTTAATACTTAAATTTTTTTTGTCAAAAGTGGTGCTCAAATTATTCTTTTCTTTAGTTGGTATCTTAGTTAAATTATTAAGTCTATTTTAAAAAAGACTCAATCCATAAATTGATATCTTAACTATACCATTTTTCTTATTGTGATACTTAAATATTTTTTTCGTCGCAAGTGATATCTAAATTACATTTTTCCCCTAAGTTGTTTCCTTTATTAGTTCAACCATTAGTCAATCCGTTAAATCTATTTAAAATTTTCTGGCAAAAAAAAAGACAATATTAGCTTCTCATATATATATATATATTCTTTTTGGTTTATATTTTTTTGCTCTTCCTCTCATCTAGGGTTTCTTCTACAAAAGTGAGCATTTTTAGTTGCATGATTTTGATCAAGGTTTTCAAAACTAAACAGATAGTCGAAACAGTTAGGGCACCAGTTCTCAATTTGATTAATTCGTTTGGTTTGATTAAATAAACTATTAAAAATCCATAAAAATATATTTAAAAAATAGAGAAATCGGGTCAATTGACTCAATTGATTTTTATCTTGGTTCAATATGTTTGTATTGGTTTGTGGATCAATCAATTCAACCCTATCTCCAGATCGATACCTCGGGTAGTTCTTGGTTCGATTGGTCAGTTTGATTCTGAAAACACTAGTCTTAATTGATGAAAGAAGAGCAAACAGACAATGAAGTTAAAAAATAGAACTAATTGCTAGTGTCTCAACATTGAGAAGACGAATTTCGAGTATTGTTGGGATTGACGGACATTATAAAGGAAGAAATGAAAAAAAAAAAGTAAAGAGAGAAAAATAATGTAAAAGAAGAAAGGAAAATAAAAAGATTAAAAAAATGTTAATATTTATATCACGTAACAATTTATTATTGGCTGGATTTTTTAACCGATATAATATTTTGGTGCAAAATGAGTAATGAAAGAATGGTTTAGGTACTACTTTTGATCAAAAGAAAGTTCAAGTACCAACTTGGTGAAAACAATATAGCTTAGATACTAATTTATAGGTTTAAGTACCAAAATGAAAAAAAAATTTATATACCAATTCATAGATTAAACTTAAAAAATGGTATTCTATTGACATAAAATCTTGAATTAATTTATTATATGCATTAAATTTGAATTAAATACGGTTGTCAAATATCTAAATTCAAACATTCAGATTTAGTAAATACAGTTTATTTATAAATTTTTGCATTTTGCAAATAAATGAATGTCCTTCATATTCGAAGTGTTTATTCGTAAAAGTAAAACAAGTACAAGCTATAAATGAAAAAAGATTGAATTGCTAACGAAATTATTTTATATTTAAAATAATAAAAATAACTTAAAATATTAATATAAAAATATTTTTCTAAACAATTATTGATTACTTTTATTTACTTAAAACTTATTTTTAGAAATAACTTATATCCAAAAGGTAAAAGAAAATCATTCTGTCAACAAAATCCAATAATAAAAAACTTTGGAACATCACTAAATAATCTCCAAAGGTAAAAAAGAAAAAAACCATTCTGTCAAAAACTCCTATAATAAAAATTAAAATATAAAAATAAAAATCAAATCGAATTGTGATGGATATTCAAAAATTAAAATTTGGCTATTACTTGGATATTCAAAGGACGAAACCATCGTGTCCTTCTTTATTTTATTTTATAGGCATAATGATAAATTTACTCTTTAATGCTTATATATTTTTGTCAATTTAGTCAATTTTAAATTAAATTTAACTATTAATCTTTTAAAAGAATCAAAATATTTTTAAAGAAAATGTTGATTAACCATTCCAATAAATAATTTAAAAATTATAAAAATAATAAAATTTAAAATCCAAAAATATAGACATTTAGAGTGTAATATTTTCATCCTATTTCGATTAAAAATTAATTTAAATAATTTTGAAGGGTGATATTCAAATTGGATTCAAAGTGTAATGGTTGTCGTCATATCTTTGTCCGTTTCTTATAGTTTTGATGTCATTCCTTCCGTGTATTTTGTCATTTTTTAAGTGTTTAGATCCTTTTCCCAATAGTGGATAATAATGAATAAAAAACAGTCAAGTTGTTCATCTTGTCTGCGATAAAGGAAAACAAACAAACAAACTATTTTTACATTTAGAGTCTCACCCACTGTCTTTAATCTGCAACTAGAACAAAGTTATGGAAAAGTCAACTAACGCATACCGGCCAATTGATGTCCTTTATGATCTTCTTGAAAGCTACCCCATAATCAATTCATGATATTCAACTCTTTTTATGTTTGAATCACAAAATGTCAAAAGCTAGTTTTGCCTTCACAAGTACAGTAAAGTCGAATCCAGCTTCCTTCTTGAAAAGGGTAGTTTTATAATTAATTAAATAAATAAAGGGTGATTTTTAGAAATGGATTTTCATTGATGGGTAGTGGGAAGAATGTTGAGAAGCTGGAAAGGAAGAAAACCCTTTATTGTATATGAAGTTCAAGAACATGTTTTGTAGCTGAAGTCAACTTTGTAGCCCTTTGTTTCTCTACCAATTTGGTGCAATGAAAGGCGTTTTTGTTCTTAATCTTATGTTCAGCTTCTTGTTGCTTCTTTATCCTTCTACTTCTTTTCCTTTGTGTACAAATTCAGGTAAGTTCTGAACCTAAAAAGTTTGAATTTATTTCCTTTTTAGGTTTCTAATTTTTCTTTCCTGGTTTTGTTTGTAGAGGCACCTTTCACCTTGAAGACTGCTTTGAAATTTTGTTCCTACAATGGAAGTAGCTGCTGCAATTCCACTGTTGATTCTCAATTACAGAAGCAATTTCAAGATATGAATATCTCGGATCCAAGCTGTGCTTCAGTTCTTCAATCAGTCCTCTGTGCTGTAAGACTTCCATTTCTTCACTGGTTTAAATGCTTGATTCATTGGTTTATATCCTTTTTTATTATTATGGTTTTGCAGAGATGCGATCCATTTTCAGCGCAGTTATTCACAATTGATACCGAGCCTCGTACGGTGCCTCTCCTTTGCAACTCTACCGTTTCAACAAATTCATCTCAGTCTAACCAAGCTACAAATGATTTCTGCTCTAATGTATGGGATACATGTCAAAATGTATCTATGTTGAATTCCCCCTTTGCACCTTCCTTGCAAGGGCAAGCCGGAGCACCTGCCAATTCGAATTTCACCAAATTGATTGATCTTTGGCAGTCCAAAACTGATTTCTGTAATGCCTTTGGTGGAGCATCTACTGATGAATCAGTTTGCTATGATGGTGAACCTGTTACATTAAATGAGACTGGAACTCCTAGTGCTCCAAATGGTTTGTGCCTTGAGAAAATTGGGAATGGAAGTTACTTGGATATGGCTGCTCACCCCGATGGATCGAACCGTGCATTCTTCTCCAATCAACAAGGAAAGATTTGGTTGGCGACTATTCCGAAAGTTGGATCAGGAGGAACATTGGAGCTTGATGAGTCCAATCCCTTCATAGACCTTACTGATGAAGTTCATTTTGATACTGCATTTGGGATGATGGGGATTGCTTTTCATCCTAACTTCACGCAGAACGGCCGATTCTTTGCTTCATTTAATTGTAACAAGGGTAAATCGCCAGGATGTACCGGAAGATGTTCCTGTAACTCGGATGTGAACTGTGATCCTTCAAAACTAGGTACAGACAATGGTGCTCAACCATGTCAGTATCAAAGTGTTGTTGCAGAGTATACTACCAATGGTTCCGCGACGCAGCCTTCCTCGGTACACATCTTGATGCACTTAAAACTTCTTTTTTTTAGATCCAATATTCTAATTGAATTAAACCTTTTTTTCAGGCAGAAAATGCTAGGCCATCAGAAGTGAGAAGGATATTCACTATGGGACTTCCTTTTACTTCACAACATGGTGGACAAATTCTTTTTGGACCTACAGATGGGTATCTATACTTTATGATGGGGGATGGTGGTGGTGACGGTGATCCATACAACTTTGCTCAAAACAAGAAATCAGTGCTTGGCAAAATCATGAGGCTTGATGTAGATAATATACCGAGTATGTATCGGTTTTCACTTGTTTATGCCGACTTCGGTCATGGATCATCATTATTCAACTTTGCATAATCCAGGTGCTTGCTATTCATTTCAACTGACACTCAATATGTTGTTCCAGGTGCAGCAGAGATTAATAGACTCGGTCTATGGGGAAACTACTCTATCCCCAAAGACAATCCATATAGCGAAGACGGAAACTTGCTGCCTGAAATATGGGCTTTCGGGTTCAGAAATCCTTGGCGCTGCAGTTTCGATTCGGAGCGGCCTTCTTATTTTATGTGTGGCGACGTCGGCGAGGTTTGATTTTTCTCTTGATGTCATGTTCCATTTGGTTACCATCTCCAGGTGTCTTTGTTTCAATGAGATGCAACTAAAATTCAGGGTGTGTAACATGTTAGATCAAATTCCGAGAAAGTTTTTGACAGTTTTGATATTTCGAATTTTATGAATTCACAGGATCTGTATGAAGAGGTTGACATCATCAGCAAAGGCGGAAACTACGGTTGGCGCGTTTACGAGGGTCCATATCGTTTCAACCCAACATCATCACCTGGAGGGAACACATCTGCAAATTCCATTAACCCCATTTTCCCAGTTATGGGATACAATCACTCCGAAGTAAACAAGAAAATAGGATCAGCCTCGATTATAGGAGGCTACTTTTACCGGTCCAACACCGATCCTTGTATGTATGGAAGGTAAGAAAAAGAACTTTGGCCTTTCCAGATAGATGACAGTCTTTCCGTATCTTAGGCAGGCCGAGGCGAACAATTCTTGCTAATGCTTGTGTGTTTTTATATCAGGTACCTGTATGCAGACTTGTATTCAGGTGCAATATGGGCAGCAACTGAAGACCCGGAAAACAGTGGCAACTTTTCGACGAGCACGATTCGTTTTGGTTGTGCAAGAGACTCTCCTTTACAATGCAGCAGTGTGCCAGGAAGTGACCTTCCAGCATTGGGTTATATTTTCTCATTTGGTCAGGACAATAGCAAAGACATCTACTTGTTAACCAGCAGTGGAGTTTATCGAGTTGTGCCGCCGAGCCGCTGCAATTATACATGCTCGAGGGAAAATGCTACCGCTGTCGAAGCACCGAGCCCAAGGACATCACCACTGCCTTCACATTCAAACAAGCTGACACCTATAAATCTGCTATTATCTGCTTTTTTGCTGCTTTTGCTATGTGTTGCGTAAAATTTCAGAACGACTCTATCTGTTGTATTGTTATGTAGTGAGGACAGGTTTTTTTTTTTTCCAAGTAGTCTATAATAAAATTTTATATAATTGTGCTGTGTTTGTATTTACGTTGGTGTAATTTTTGTGTTGAAAAGTGTTATAAATTTATAATGTTTTTATATGTTAATGATTTGTTTTATAGTTATTCATATGTTAATTTTTATACCATTTGTGTATTATTTTTTTAGAGTATTAATTCATTTTAGGCAAAATTTGACTAATTCATGCATGTTATGCAAAGTTTTTTATGATATTGTTAAGTGTAGAAATGGGGAGGAACTTGCTTTCCAAAATAGAAACTGTGGCTAAAGTAGTGTTTGGAACTGTGGCTACGATTTCACCATGAAATAACAATTACCGTTTTTATTTTTCGTTGTTGTAATTTTGAAATAACATATTATTTAAATAAGTGAAACAGCCCCGCGAGACATAGCGATATACTGACCAAGCTCGAGGATATTCGACTAGCTTTAGATCAACAAACCCGAGAGGAGGTTAGTTTATGAATTTCAAAGTTTTTTTTTATTCCAGCATTTGAAATTAAATATTAGGCACGTACTAAAATTTATAAATTTGCACTTCGGTTTGTATGTATGCCATATGCGGATCCGAGATTCAAGAATGCGTCCCGGCTGAATTTTTTGCCAATCGCAACATCTGGCACTTGAAAGTGCCATTGATCGTTTTTGCAATGGTCGAGATGCATAAATCTGATCAAGTGTTGTGACAGTTTGAGTGTACGCAACGTATTTCGTTGCCACCCCAGGAACTCGGTGACCTGCACAAGATCAACATGTGGGAGAGACTCAAGAAAGATTGACTAACATTCCAAAAGAAGTATATCAAGATTTGACAGCATAGGTACGATTACTTGCCAATACGTGAACCATTTCTCACACCGAAGTTGGTGACATCTCTAGATTGCATGGATTGGTTCAGGCATAATGACAAGTCGTATCTACTGCCGACTTCAGAAATGTGTATGCAATGTCATCGTAGGAGACCAAGGTGAGGGTCCATCAATCCTAGGTCGGGAGAAGATGTCGCGGAGGGATCAATATCTTCTCCATCTGCAACGGAGGACTCGACTGTCATGCAACCTCCTAGTCAGTATGGTTCATTTATTTTTGGTTCTAACCTAGTTTATTTGACACAAGCATCACATCACACACAATCATTCCCCGTATCAACACTTACAGCTCTAGCTTATTTTACATAAGCACCACAACATGTACAATCATTCCATGCATTAACACATTCAGCACCAGTTTATTTTACACAAGCACCACAACATGCACAATCATTCCCTACATCAACACCTTCTCTAGGGGAATATTTCGCACGACCTCCACCCACCATACTATATTACACGCTGATGGCTCTAGCAACACCAACGCATCTAGTATCATCAACGATTCCCACATTTTATTCAAAAGCAACCCATGCAACACCATATAAACATCCATTGGTAATGTCGCAAACACCCCTAGCGTCATTGTTTTATCAAGGTGGGCCATCCTCACAATCGCCGACTCAAACAAGGGGGATGTACGATGGGCAATTAGGACACGGTCCTAGTCAGCCACGAAGGAAGGAGATGATCGTGGCAATCAACCTTAATATGCACGTGAAGATAAAGACAAAGTCGATGAGGAGTCGTCAACCTAAGCATTCCTGACACCCACCCACTTGGGGCACACATTCAGGACGCTGATGATTATGTTATTTGTAATTTTCTGAAATTTTATAATTTGTTTTACATCCCAAATATACACTTATTTACAATATACGAAACAAATTTATTAAATTGGTTTGCTTTGTACCATATCATATTGTGAGTTTAAAATTTACAATTATTTCTGTTACTTTTTCATTTAAGTTTTTCTCCGTCCATTTATTAAGTACAAGTTTTTGAGAAAGAAAAGAATTTCTCAGATTTCCAAACATTATACGTGCGCTCAAGTTTGTAAACTTCGCCAACGTAGGTCATGCAATCTACACCTAAGCCAACTTGATTGCTTCTAAGCCCCTGCAACCCGAGATTTCTGAGATGAAAAAATTCCCTTTTTACCCCACCCCATCCTCTATATAAATGCACATTCTCATCCTCTACTCACCCATATATCAGTCACCTTTAATTTTTTTTCTTTTTCTTGTGTGTTAAATTTTCGAGTTTAAAGATTTTATTTCTCTCTCACTTTGAGGGAGACATAGTCATAGTTTTAAGTTGTGTTTGGGTTCACGGTGATGTCATAAAGCTCGGTAGCCTACAAAGTTCACCTAACGTGTGAGTATGGAGCCATCACCTAAGAAATCGGGATCACTTTGTAACTCAAGGTCCAAGTTGATGGTGATTATATCGTCTTGGGTTGAAGTGTAACTAAGGCTTCAATTTTACAAAGGTTATGTTGTCAAATGATGGAGCATAATTGGGGCCCTAGTTGACGGTGGTTATCCAGGCACAACAACTAGTTTCACCTCGTCAGAGGAGCATGCTTTATAAAACCCAAACGAAAGTGCGAAGAAGATAAACGCAAAGGCCTTCCAGTATAATCAAGTAATTCATGTTGTTCATCTCCACCAAAGGTAGTGATCCTGTTAGTAAAACCTGTTATACCCCAGTTATGTCACAGGTTATAATAACGGTGTCATTGTCTTTGGTAGACGTGGATAAAATGAAATATTTGATTATACTAAAATATCACTGCGTTTTTCTTCCTCATACTTCTGTTTGGGTTTTATAAAACATCCTCCTCTAATGAGGGAAAACTGGTTGTCGTGCTCGCATAACCACTACCAACTGGGGCCCCATTTATGCTCCATCCTTTGACAGCATAACCTTTGTAAACTTTAAGCCCTAGTTACACTTCAACCCTAGACCGTATAATTACCGTCAACTGGGACCTTGAGTTGCAACGCGATCTGACTTCCCTGGAGATGGCTCCATACTCACATGGCAGATGAAATTTGTAAGTCACCTAGCTCCACGACACCATCGTAAATTCAAACATTCCTTAAAACTATGATCATGTCTATCTCAAATATAAACAAAAATAAATCTACAAACTTTTAATTTCCAACCGTAAGAAGAAAAAAGAAAAAAGAAAAAAGAAAAAATAATTTTTAACAAAATGAAAAAGCGTGGCAATGAAAATACACCCTATAAGATGCGTTTTCCTTTCGCTCTCCAAAACAACATAAATTGATAAATTTTCAAAAAATAAAAAAACAGTTTAATTTCTTAAAGAAAAAGGTTTTCAACATATTTAACTAATTCTGCCTGCAAATTTCTATGGTTATTATCCAAAATAGATTTCCAAGTTATTGATATGTGTAAATTCCAAAGTTTTCATTACCATTAACTTAGTTAATACTTTTCTTTGTTTGTTCGGTTTAGTTTTAATTATAGTTAGAATTTATCTTATTAATCTAAGATAAGATAAAAGTGAATAGTTTATAGAAATTAGTTCTCATGAGAATAATATCATATTACTTGAGAGTCATGTACATTTTGTTTACAAATTCAATTTTAAGCATATTTAGGAGCTAATTTTAATAATATAAAACTAAACCTTACCATTAAAAGGTAAATTCAACCTTTAGAGCTTTTCAATTCGTAATTGAAAAATATATTAACATTCGACATTTAATTTCTTTTCATTAATTAAAAATTAAAAATTACAGAATAAATTTAAACTTTATTATTCATAGTAGATTAAACTTTTTTATAATATTTTAATTATTAAAATTATTTTAATTATGTTAATTTATATTAATTGCATAAAAGTTTAAAATTAGTTTTATTTTGTAAATTTGTAATATTATCTACTGCCTCTGTATCCTTTTGTAATTGATATCGAGCGTCAAGATAACGATATCTGGAGAAATAATATCTTAGTATTCATTGTAAGTTCTTATCCCTTATTTTCAGTTCTATTTATTTCATGTTTGTTTATCTTAAAACTCATATATTTGTTATTTTGTCTTACAATAGTCTATTTATGTCTGAGTGAGACTATTGACTTTTAAAGTAAGAACATGTAAAGATAACATAGGTTTTAGGTACCGAGATAAATTTCATGAAAAAACTGATTGTCTATATAAAGATAAAATTTACAATCATACTATGCATATTGATTCTAAAAATGAAAACAATATTTCAACTCTTAGTAAGGGTTTTAATAGTTTATTAGATATTACTTCTATATATTTTCATAAGTTATATAATAAAGTAAGTAGAATAGAACAACAAATAAATAATTTAGGAGAAGTTACGAATTAGATTTGAACAATGAATCTAAAGAAAACTTATCTGAAGTTAATAATAAATTAGAACAAGTTCTTGTTAATAAAAATATAGAACAAGAAATAGATTTAGGACCTTTATTTTATGAAAATAGTAACATAATATTAACTTTGTCGGAAGAAGAAGAAACTTCCTTTGAAGAATCGTCTTCTAAAAACAAAAGACATAAAACTTGAAAAGCGAAAAAGAAAATATACTTATCAACAAAATATGACTTCCAATCCTATAAACAACTTATAGAACATTGGAAGAATAAATTTACTAAGACATCGATGAAAATGAAAGAATAGAATATCTAAAACTAATATAACAACTTTATGAAAATGTAAAAATTTGTTTACATTATTTAATTATCATTATATGTTAAACTATGACACTACAGACAATAGTAGTAGTTCTAATAATTTTGATAATAATTCGATAATTCTACAAAATTAGAAGACATAAATGTTACAAGTTACAAATTTGATGAAGAAAATACTTCAATGATGAAGAAGAAAATATAGAAATACCGAACTAATGGATATTGATCAAATAGATTATAATCCTCATGGGAAAAAAATTAAGCTAGATCTTCAAAAATATGATTATTTAAGATCTTTTCATAAAAACTATGAACAAGTTGAAATTACAACTAAACTTTTGGTAATCAAATCGAAAATACCGCTACTAATGAAATAAAATCTAAAAATTTAGGAGAACCATCTACTCAACCAGTCCCATATAGAATAGATGATCTAAATAAAAGAAATGTTGCCCAAGGAAGAATATATTTAGATCTAACTAATATTTCTATAGCAGGCTATGAAAAAACCATAGATGATTGGGCACAATCTATGACTATAGTTGTTAACAATAACATAACAATAACATGTGGTCAAAAGAAAAAATTTTAAACTAATTTGTTGGAACATTTCAAGGAGATGGTTTACAATTCCTAAGAAGATGGGAAGAATCAGAAAAAGGAAAAGAACAGAAAGGGCAGTTAATCAACCAGATTGGAATTCCCGAAGATTTATTAAAAGGGTTAACTTTTATTCTAAAATAGAATTTTATGGATATACCGATAAAAAGATCAAGATTGTCTGTCTAGTTATGTATTGTCAAAATTAAATTATGTGACATCGATACTTAGAAGAATTTTCTAAAAAAGTCTTCATGAATATCAAAACTAAAAAATAAATATAAATTTATGGAAAACCAATATTTTCATAAATTACCACTACCATGGGATGTGATTTGTATAAAAAGTACGATTCTTATTTAGAAAAGCACAGTAAAATAGCCGTGTAGAACAAAAAGTATAGATTCTATAGGAAATAAAATTAATTTTGCAAAAGAAAGAATAACTATGCATTGTTTACAAAGTAAGGCCTCTAAGCAAGTTAAGCATAAATTAAGTAATAAGCATTGTACACAAATTCTAGAAAATGAATGAGAATTTGGATGTAAATCAAGACATCCGAATACTTTAAAAACATAAAAGAAAAAGAAAAGATATAAGTTAGTTAGATGGAAACCAGGATATAAGAAAAATTTGGTTATAATAAAAGAAAAGATTTATTAGAAGAAAAATTCTAAAAACCTAAAAACAAATATGGAAGTGTTTTATATGTGATGAAGAAGGTCATATAGCACCAAATTGTCCTAATAAAGGAAACAGGACAAGAAAATGATTAAAACACTTGAAGAACAAGATTTAGAAATATGTTCAAAGAGGAAATAAATCAAGAACGGATTCTAATGCAAAAGAAGAATAATATATATTTATGTTTAATATAGGAAGTAGTTCTAATCATTAGTTAGAAGAAATTCCTAAGAATGAACAACAAGATATAAAATTAGGAAATATAATTGGAGAAGAAAAGACTTTTATGATGAAATGATAGAAAAAATTAATAAAAATTTTACACCACCAAGAAAAGAACAAATTAAACAACTTGAAACAAGTCCTTGGTTGTTTAAAATATTATAAAATAATTTTGGTGAAGAACCATTAAAATTATGACAAAATAGCCCTAGATATTGTGATATTAAATTAGAAAATCCCAATAAAATTATTACAGTTAAACTAATGATCTATACTAAACAAGATATAGATGGATTTGACATACAAATTAAAGAATTATTAGAAAACGATTAATAGAAAAAAACTAATAGTCCACATTCTAGTCCAAATTTTATGGTTAGAAATCATACCAAATAAAAAGAGGAAAAGTGAGAATAGTTATTAATTATAAAATATTAAATCAAAATATTATTTTTATGGTTATTTTATTCCAAGAAAGGATGTTTTAATTAATCAAGCTAAACAAACAAAATACTTTAGTAAATTTGACTGTAAATCAGGATTCTGGCAAATCATGCTAACAGAAGAGTCCAAGCCTTTGGCAGCTTTTAATGCACCTAATGGCCATTACCAATGGAAAGTAATGTCATTTGGATTATGTAATGCACCACAAATCCTTCAAATATGGATGGATTCTATATTTAATAAATATAAAAAATTTTGTGTAGTTTATATAGATGATATTTTGATATTTTCAGACACATTAGAATTACATAGGAAATATTTAAATATCATTTCTCAAGAATTCATAAAACATGGAATCATACTAAGTCCTAAGAAAATAGAGCTAGAAAAACAGAAATAGAATTCTTAGAATTAAAATTATCTGCAGATGGCCTTAAACTACAAGATCATATTATAGTAAAATAAAAGAATTTCCTGAAAAATTGAAGATAAAAAGTAGCTTCAACAAATTTTAGGAATTATTAATTTGGAAGAAATTTCTTTCTTAACTTATTTGAAAAAATAGGTAGGTTATATGAAAAAAAACACCCTTTATCCGGTCTAAAACAGACTCAAAATCATAAAAATCTAAAATCAAATTAATTAAATTCCAAAAGTTTATTTACCTAAACAGGTGATAAATTAATTTTAGAAATGACGCTTCACAAAATCCTTGGAGTTGTATTTTAAAAACTAGAACAATAAATAATGAATAATTAATATGTAGATATAGTTCGGAAAATTCAAACCGAATGAAATTAATTATGTCATATATGAAAAAGAATTATTAGCAATAAAGAAAGGAATAAAAAAATTTTCTTATATATTTAGCACCTGAAAAATTTATTATAAAAACTGATAATCAGACAGTTAAACATTTCCTCACTAATAAAAGTTTGGAAATTGTACCCAAAAGACTTAGATGGTATAATGAATTATGTACATTTAATTTTAAAGTTTTATATATAAAAGGAACTGATAATATTATTGTTGATTATCTTAGCAGGCCAAATGGACAGAGGTAAACAACCTCTAGAAAAAACCGGTGAATGAACTACTATTCATAAAAGGCCCAATAAAGGGAACACTTTCAAATCAATAAATCTTAATCAAGGATTTATGACAATACCTTCTCAAGTATCTCTTTATCTTAACCAATGATATTACATTTCATATCTAATAGTAAGACAAGCAGTTGGAACTCAATTATCATTTACACTACAACCGGTAAGTCAATTACCTTGGTCTCAAGATCCAAATTCAGCATATCAAGTCAGTTATGCTGAAATCATAAAAGGAGCAGAAAAGTTTTGTGCATCAGAAAATTTGTTGAAACAACAACAAATTCAGGAAATAAAATATTTTTATAATTCAAGCTTACCATCAGAATTATATAATTTTATTAATGAAATATGAAAAACCCATATTATTGAGCAAATAGCTAATTTTAAGAGAGCACTTACTAAGGTTTCACAATTTTAGTTTAAAAACAACTAAAGAACAAGAAGCTCATGATTTATTATTAAAATCTATTTTATATCGAGATTGGGAAGAACTAGAAGTTAGTTATTTAGATATTAAGGAGATAAACAATCTTCTTGATATATTTCAGATTTTATTAATAAAGGAACAAATAACTCGGTTATAAAAAATGTTTAGGCTATGTTTATATAATAAGGTTAGGAATATTCTACCCATAGAAATGTTTACAAAAATAAATGGAGCCATTTGCAACCAGCAAGATCAATTTCAAAACCTTTTAGAATACTTTCTACAAGCTTATGTTTTCACAAATGATTTAAATGAAAAATTACTTACTATAAAGTTTAGACTTGATCATAAACCATTTGATATAAACAGATTGAATGGGTTTTCTTAAAGAAATAACAGTTCAAAATTTTTCTTTCCATTTATTAAAAGATTTTTCGCATTTATTAAAACTATGTTATTACGTATGGTATATGAAGATGTTTTTATTATTATTTTCATCTTAAAATCAACATCTTATTGGTATAGCTAAAAAGAAAAATTTTACCAGTTATATCAAATTTGGATCATTAAAAAAATGATTGGAGGTCCCAACCTTTTAGCAGCTAAAGAGGAGAAAGAACACTTGACAATAAAATATTGACAAGTGTTACAATAATCCCAGTTATTATTAGATCCAAACATTAATAGATTTAATGATCAAAACCCAATATTTACTTCAGCAAAAAACTTATAGTCTCTGGACTAATGGAAGAAGAATATTGGCATATGATATTGGAGACGGATACACTTAGGATGATAGAAATAAAGAATGTGTTGAACTATTAAAAAAGATAGCTCGCATGGAGATTGATGATTTTCCATCACACATAATAGAAGAAACCAAGAATAAAATTGAAACTCACCAAGACTGTCAATCGATTCATTACACCTAGATGAAATTGAAGAAATGAATCTAGATAATATTTAGGAAGGATAAAAGCCAATTGGAAGAAACTAATAAAAATATCAAGGAAACAACATGGGAAAGCAACATCCATGTCTAGACAAAAAAGGAAGCAACTTGGGAAAACAACATACAGGTTCAGACAAAAAAGGAAGCAACGTAGAAGCAACCATGTCATAAATCATCAAATCAATGATGAGATATCATCCATAGTAGAAAAACTGTGCGGAATTCAAAGAAAATTAAATAGAGTTCAAGAATTTTCTTATAAATAAAGATGAATGAAGCCTAAGGAAGACATCGAAGTTAGTTTAGAAAACCTTTCCCTATTCACTTCTCATTCACTAACCTATCTTCATATCTACTTTTATCACCAATCTCTCTTTGTGAAAAACATTTTCCTTATTACTAGTTTTACTTTGTAAATTTGTAATATTATCTACTTTTACTTTGTAAATTTGTAATATTATCTACTGTTTTCCGTATCTCTTTGTACGTGAATGAAATAAATCACAATATCCTTATAAATAAATAAAATTAAAAGACACATTAAGAGTGTATAGAATATGGATATATTGAGTTAAGAATTGAACATGTACAAATATATTTCTTTTGTACCTAAAAATGAGATTATTGGATAAATTCGAAAGTGAATTTGAATTAAGAAGAACAAAACAGAAACTTGAAAAGAATAAATTTGAATTGAGACAACCTAAATACAACTAACCCAAAATGTAAAAAAATTTACAAAGAAAAAAAGACTATAGCTGCAAAATCTGCCTACAATATAATCCGAGAGAGATACCAAGAATGGAAAACCAAATATTTATTTATATAATATATATATATATATAAACTATCTCATGTTACAACATTGAGGCCTTGTCTGCTTTTGCAACTTGTCCCACATGCACATCATTTGTCTTGGTGACTGGTAATGAGCTGTATAATAACCTTCTATGCATCCGAATTGGCAAAACTTCAAACTGTGTATATAATCCACCGCCTTTGAGCTGTTGAATTTCTCCACCCACATCCCCATACTCACATCTTCCATCTTGAACAACTGTCCATTTTTCATTTTTAATTTATTATTATTATTTTAATATATACACACATATATCATTATAAACATCCCAGCAGCACCATGATCTTGTAAAACAAAAAATGAGAGACGATACAGTTAACTTACACTTAAATTGTGTTTCTCAAATTCAGAGACGATGAAGTGTGCTATGTCAGATGACATTATATATCCAGGTCCATTTGCATATGGCGGATAAACTTCCTCTGCCCACTCCTGTATACATGAATAAAGGGTTTAGACTGTATTACTCGAGTATGTGTCCTCCGAATATGTGTCGAATGTAGGTACTTAAAGAAAATGAATGCATACCTCATATGTTACTGCCCATTTACCAGCACGTAGGGGCCGGTGGTAGTAGTTGATGTTGCCAATATAGAAGCTTCGATCGGGATGTACTTTCTTTGCTTCGTTAATTACTGCATCTACTCTCACAAATGTGTCATCGTCACTCTTCATTATATACTTGGCGGCTGCTACACGTCCCTGTTTCAAACAAACCCTTTAAACAATCTTCAAGAAGATGTGCAAATATTGATTTCTTTGAACTTGGAAATGTTTTTACTCACCCCATATTCACAGATGGCAACAGTTTTTAACACGACAAGGTCGTAGTTGTCCATATATGGCACAATGACGATATCTGCGAAAAATTCTGCTTCTCTCTTCAGTTCTACATTCACTTCCTTTCTTGCATGCTGTACGAATATAAGGAGTTGGTGGTTAAAAACAGAAATTGAGGTGTGAAACTATTGAACTTGTAAGTGTAGAATAAGTCTCGACTTACCATTGCCACAAAGAAACGAGCAACTACATGTGAAGATTTAACAAGTTTATGCTGCATCCAAGACTTCCTTACAGCCATTCGCTCAGCAAAATGATTGCCTGCAGAAAGTACACCAATAAACAAATCCACAGGTTGCTCAGGAAGTGGTGGAGCCTTCCATCTATTGGACATCTCAAGATGCCTTTGAGGAGCAAAACTAGGATGTGACGTAGGCAAAGATGCCGCAAAAATAGAGTGGACATCAACATCTCCATTCAACATTAGTCCGGTGGCATCCTCAAGGGTATACCCCTGTCAACAAGATCAAATCATATCAAGAACGAATCAAGATGCAACATGATAATAATACTAAGTCAACGTCATACAACTTACAGTCCGATAAGGAAAAGAAGTAATATGCCTCCCATCAACACTAACATGGTATCCCTCCAAACCAGCACTAAGTGTCAAGACAAAAAGCTTCCCCTCAGTGAATGGGAAGGGCCAGTCAACAGTCACCTTTTTTGTTCGACCTATTAACCTTTTCAACCACCATGTTGCGTTAGACTCCACTGAATGGTCATTATCATCTCGTATCCACTTCTCACACTTGACCTGACCATCAACTGCAGAGTGGACAATTTTGTGGGCATGAGAATCAGTGATGAAGTTAATGAAGCCCATTGCAGACAATTCAAAACAGCAATATTGTAATTTTGCCGACAGCGAAGCAAGGACTGCAACGAAAGAAGAAATAATTGGGAAACCTATGGGAGTTTACCAAAGGAGAGATCTTTCTTTCTTATTTTATCTCTTTGTCTAGGCAAAAGAGAGCTCTAGAACAACATGATTAAACCGCAAAGCAAATCTGATAGGTTTTTTAAAGTTTTTGGGGGCAACCTATCTCTCCTATTTGCTTCCAAGCTACATATATCAGTAGCCAATGTTTTGACGAAACACAAGAAAAATTGCAATCCATCATATTGAAAAAGGGGATTTTGAAGAAGCAAATGCCACAGAACTCAAAATGCTAACCATAAAATCACGAGTCACAAGAGAAGGCAAAGCTCAAATATCACCAGCAAGCATTCATCTCTTAAACAAGGAAGAAAAGCCAAAGAACAAAAACAAAATGGCAGGAAATAGCCTTTGCAGATCCGCATAGCAACTTTATGTTACTCCAATTCTTTATTTTCTTTAAAGTATCTATATCTAATACCTGTGTCTGACATGTATTCGGACATAGCTGGGGCTTACAGTCCTTCAAATATATGAAATAACTTAAAAGAAATCAAACATACCATACCATACACACACACATGCTAATGAATAAATTCACTAAGAAAAATAAAATTTGTATTCGGAAACACCCTAAATCTAGCGTCTAGAATTAACATACGAACATATTAGACAGGCCTTAATCCCAAACCAAAATATTTCACCGATCAAGAAGATGCTAAGAAGAAATCAATTACAAAACACAAATATTTCTTAATTTAGAGAAGGTAAAAGTCAACTAAAAATTACCAACAGATTAAGATTTGAAGATTCTAATGCACATCCAACAAAACAACCTTTTGATCACCAAATATAATCCACCTCTGATTAGCATGTGCATCAACATAGCCTTCAATAAAAAAAAATATATAGAAAAACCAAACTCACCAGTCTCATCGTCAGCCTTGGATTTCCACCCTTCACAACGCATGGCAGTTCCCCACTGCATCCTATAACAAGTGTTCTGCTCGATCACCGGCTTCCTACTCCAATCCCCTTTCAACCTGGGATTAAAATGAAGAATCCGCGGTGGGTCCTCCCCATCCACCGTCTTCAACCCCTGCAATTCCATCATAAACTGCGAAACCATAACAGAATCTTCCCCGGATTTTAGCAATGCAATCCTCGGATTTGTCTCCGCATGGGCTGCTCTCGGTTTCCCTACCACCGTTATGTGAGACCCCAAAGTAAGCCCGCAGGGAAGCACCATGACCTTGCCGTGGGCCAAAAACTCCGATTCCGATAAAGAAACCGAAGGCCTACATAGTTCGGATTCATTCTTGGGTTTTTTGGGTTTATTTATAGAGCCAATTTTGACGTCCCCTGATTCGAGTTCTTCCCACAGCTTTCTCCCAACTTCCCAAGCAACTTTTGCTGACTTATGGAGCTCCAACGACCCGTCTTTCGCAGTCGGGTCAAAGGATTCGGCATCAAAAGACAAACGAGAAAGGATCGTAGACTGGGGTTTTAGTTGCTTCTGATGTTGAAACTGAATTGGGGTGGGCGCGTTCTCGGAAACCCAATTCAAGGGACGACTCGGTGCCTCTTTGTATTGAAATTCAACCTCGCTAGCGAGTCTAGGAACCCGAGTTAATGGTTCCTGAGACAAAGTATTTAACCTAGTCCGGAACACAAATGGGATCTCGACGGTAACCAAAACTAAGTACAGAAAACCAACGATGAACAGAATCTGAACCGATCGTTGCTTTGCTAAGGAAATGAACATATCGAATCTGTCTAATCTATCTAGCTTCAATAATTTCGATTTCTTCATTTCCTTATCCCCTCCCGCAACCCAAAAAGGACAACCGATGAAATCGAGAGACAGAGACACAGAAAATGGAAGAGAAAATTTATAGAAGTCTTCAAAGAGGGTGAAAGAGTTTGGGGTTATAAATGTGTGAAAGGGTACTTAAAAGCTATGATATAGATTCTATCACAACAAAAATATAAAAACAAAGTAAATTTGATAAACCGCTGTTAATTTATTTAATTTAGAATGATAAAGACACGGGAAATGGGATTCTTCGTTGGAAAGGCCGCCATGTTTCAGCTTTTAATTTCCGGCACTCAATCTTAGGTGTCCATCAACTGTTTAACTCCCCCCACGTGTTCAGTTTTCTTCTCAATTCAACAAATATGATGAGATCGGAATCCGTCCCAATATGGGTTCAACGAAAGAAATTCGCCGGTTGACTCATCAATTGATTTCGTTTAATCAATTTTCTCTATTTTCCATTTTTATCATCTTTTAATAGTTTATTTAAATGAATCGATGGATTTTGAAAACCTTAAATTAAATTATTTAGTAAAAGGTAAAGCATAGTTTTTTACTCCACAAGTAAAGTTAGAATCATAAAGAGGTATAGTAAAATATTACAAATTTAAAGAACACATACAATTTATTAAGATTTGTTGACACTATTTTTTTGATGAAAACGGGGTCGACTTGAATTTTGAAAATGAAAATGAGAGTCGCCACCAATCCTTTTTGAGGTGTGATCGGATCACCTTAAAAAATAGTTATTTTTAATAAACAATTTGATTTTATTAAAATAACAATTTTAGTCCACGAAATTCAGAAGACGGGTTCAGGAGTTGATTACGTACGAGGAAGGATTACCACCCTCGTAACGCCCAAAAATTGGTACCTAGTTGATTAGCAAATGTCTTGATGTCAAAAATTGAGAACTTGAAAGAATTAAAAATACGATCCTTGTATTAAAATGAAAATTTAAAGAGAGAATCATACTTTCGCGTTATTCGAGATAAAGAATTACATCCCGTAAGTTAGGACACAATATTTAAAATTCTCGATACGAGAATAAATGCCGAAAAATTTTATTTTGAAAGAGTTTGATTATCCCAGGTTTTAATAAAAAAGATTATGTCCCATAAGTTAGGACACAAATTTTTTGTTAATTCCCGGTGAGATTTAAAAACTTTAATTGAAATGATTTGTGTATTTAAATTTTCGAGAAAATTGAAACCCCGTAAGTTAGGATACGATTTTCTTGAGTTTCTAAATACGAATGTTATTTTATTTTGAAAATTTTTCTTTTTTCAATTTTGAGTAACAAGGTAGTATAATATTTAACGAGATATAAATTTAATTTATACAAATATCATGTGAAGGTAAACAATTATTTCATATGATGTAGCACGATAACAATATAAGATAACTATATTTGTAGAATATTTAAAGGGTAAATAATAAATCATAAAATACAATAGTAATAATGACATAACATACATCATCATAAAATATACATATAACATTAAAACTAACAAACATTAGTGCCAATATATGAATAATAATAATGCAAGTGATAATGTACAATAATAATAATGAAATAACAATACTAATAAATCTAAATATTAAAAATACTTGAAAATAACAATTAAATAACTAATAGAATAAGATTGCAATAATAATCGGTTAAAATTAATAAAAGTATCAAATAAAAAGATGAATAAATAAATAAGATAAAACCTATGTAATGTTGACCAAAAAAAAGAAAAAGTAAAAAAACGAAAGTAAATAAATAACATTAAATGAAGTAATAAATAAAAGTATTTTGTTTTCTTTTTTAATAAAATCAAACAAAAATAAATAAATGAATAAGTAGATTAAGGATCGAATTGAAAACGGACCGAAATTTAGGGGTCAGAATCGCAAATAAACAAAGAAGGTGGCTCAGGGCCAAAATGAAACACGTTCAAAGGACGAGGGACCAACTGGGAAATATTCCCAACCCCCAATCACGGTGTTTCAGCTTGTACCAAACTGAAACTATTAGTAAATTCAATGGCCAAAATATAAAAACAGTAAAGACCCAATTGCGCTACAGCTCGAAAGGGGAGGGGTCTTGCGCGCTAATAACCCCCTTTATGAAAACGCGCGGATCCCCCTGGAGCGGGTCGGATCACGCGCGGGTCAGGGGGGCCAAACGGCGCCGTTTCATTCCTGATAAAAATTAAAAAAACAGTAAAAAACCCTATTTAGTTTCCTTTTTTTGTTAAAAAAACAGAGAAAGCTCTTAGCTTTTCTCTCTCGGTCCTCCACCTGGCCTAGGGTTTTGGCCATAGCCGCCGCCACCTCCATGGCCTATGGCCGGAGTTGCGCGAGGGGTTACCTTTGGCCTTCGTTTTAAACCCTTTTGAAGGCCGAACCACATGAACCCGAGAGTTAAAAAAACTTTGAACCCGCCTTATCAAGGCCGATATCGGCGACGGAGGGACCTCCGACGAAGCGGCCGAGGGGTATTTCAGGTTAGTTCTTTACTCCCCTTTTTTATCTATTTATTTCGTATATAAAGAGATAGAAAAGTAAAAATAAAAATAAAAATGAACGCAGAAGAAAAGAATAAGAATCGGAAATGCTAAGAAATCACCTTTGAAACTATTTTCTCTTTTCTTATTTCTTAAAAAAATGTTTGTGTCCAGGAGAGAAAAAGGTTACATTTTGCTTCGACTTTTATAGCCGATTGTGTTACTATTTTTCTACTATTGTTGTTGTCACTTCCTTGCTTGTTTGTAGGTACTTGAAGACGGACTACAGAGGCAGAGAGTAAGGGGCAAATGGGACGTGATGAACGGCGGTGGTAGGTGGCGGCGCCAGAAGGTCAAGGGTCTGAATACCCTATGCGCGGCACTGTAGCGCTAGGGTTTGACTTGTTTGGTTTGATACTTTGGGCCATTGGGGTTTGGATATTGGGCCTCGGGTTGTTGGGCTTTTGGGTAGTTCGGTTTAAATGTTGGGTTAGGGCTTTATTGGGCTTAGGGATTTTTTTGTTTTTAAATCTGTTTATGTTTTGTGTTTGGTGTTTAAAGCCCGGGTAAAATTGGGCCCGTACAAGATTATTTGTGGAATAAAAATATTTATTGAAAATATACCAAATACTAACCATTTTATTTTTATATAAAATTAGAAGCTTAAAATTTTAAAACACTTCCATTATAAATAAAATTTTAATAATATATGACACAATAATAAATTTAATCCTCAACATTTACATCTTTTATCATTTTGACCCATTTTTTAGTTAAATTTAATGATTAACCTTTCAAAAAAGTCAATTTATTTTTTAATAGAGATGTTGACTAAAATATTAACTTTTAATAATATTGACATGACAACTCATGTGGCGATCCATATGTATTTCATGTTGACATTTCATTATTTGTTTTATATGTCAAATTTTATAAAAATATTCAATATGTATAAATATAAAGTTCATAAAATTTTAAAAATATTTTTGGGTAAACTATACTAATAGTCACCCAACTATGTTTTTTTTTTTCTCTTTTCTAGTCACCCAAATGTAAAAAGTTACGAAATGATCACCTAACTATTGGTATTTTTTTTTGGTCACACAACTATTCCATTGTCTTTTTTGGTCAACTAACTATCTTGGATTTTTTGGCGTTTTTGTTTTTACATTACCTGTTTGTGACAAAAACAAAAACAAACTTGAATAGTTAGGTGACATTTTTGTAACTTTTCATGGTTGGGTGATTAAAAAACAAATTTGCTAATAGTTGGATAATTATTTTGTAACATTTCATAATTGAATGACAGGGAAAAAAACATAATTGGGTTACTACTAATATAATTTACCGTTTTTAAAAAAAATTAAATTGATTTTTAATCGATTCAACTTGCTTTTGATCAATGTATATCTTTCAAGCCGAATAGATATGGTTCTCGATTTGATCAGTAAGATTGGCTCAACCTTTTTGGGTTTTTTTAACGTATCATGCTATCTATATACCTATATATAAAGGGAAGGTCCTTTGGTCGTTTCTATCTTTCCTGTCACACTTGAAAATGTTAAAGGTTAAGTGTCATGACACTTATGGGTACTAAATTAGAAAAACTTTCTATTTAAGCGAGTTTGAGTATGATTATAGGAATCTTGTGAATTGATTGGTAAATAGTTAGAATTCAAGTTTAGTCTTATTACTTTAGAACAAAGAGTTTTCTTTTAGTGGAAAACATTATGATTAACGGTATTAATAGTACTAACCGACTTGGGATTAAGAAAAATGGTAGTGGGAAGATTATATATGGGAGGATTCTTTCATTCTGGTATTCATTTTTCTTTCTTCCATCTTATTCTCTAGTTTTATCTGTAAGAGAGAAAAGTTAATAAGCGATCTGCATGGAGGGAGAAAATAAAGTATCAACTTAAGTGATTGAGGATTTAGTAAATTGATAATCTTTCTAAGCTTTTCTATATCTTTCGATTACAGAAAAGGGGAAGGAGAATTTAAGATTTTAGTTTAATTCATTGAGCTTGTATTGAGATGTTTATGGTTGCAGTTAATCTTTAAATTCTCTCTGCATGCAAATGAAATATGGTTTTCTTACATCTGAATGTCTTTGTTTTGATCTTGATATGATTATTATGATTAGCTAACCGAGAAGGAGGATGTAACCTCCCAAATCCATCCTAGACGTTAGACCCAAATTCGAGAGATTACATCGGCCACCGAAATGGCCTAGTTGTAGGAAAAAAAACCCAGTTTGAAAATGGTTTTTGGATAAATATATTATTGATTTTTTTTGGCTTTCAACCAAACGATCTTCTCCGCTATTCTCATACCATGATTTGCTTCGAGTATAGGCTCGAACCAATTGAATCAAAATACAGAAATAGAAAAAGTTTTTTTGGTGAAAACAAAAATTCTCTCTTCTTTAATAGAAACCGGTAAAATTGTTATTCTGAAAAATATGTTTATAAGTTGAGAATAAATTCTCTCTATTTTTTTGGCAGAATAACAATCCCTCAAAAATTGTGTTAATAGCTCTACTAATGCCATCTATTTATAGAAAGAGAAGGTAGAACCCTTGTACAGTTGTAGAGGTTTATTTTAAATAGAAAAACAACATCCTACTTAGAGTAGGAGAAGGGTGAATGACTCACCCTTGTATTTCTACTAGGGTTGTCGGAGCCCTTCATATTATATGAGGGGCTTTGGGCCTCTCTTACATTGGGTCCAATTACAAGTGCTTCCTGGGCCTTTTTGACCCAATACTCTGTAATGTGATCCACCCCAATTCAATTTTTCTATTTCCTAAAATAAACTTTAATATTTACATATTAAATAATTTTCTCATCCTTGGTAAAAATTTGATGATTTTACCCCTTGGTAAAATTTCGAGAAAATTCGTTCAATATGTCACAACTCAATATGTTCGCTATGACTAAATGCTTTATTTTCACTTTCGAGCTTCAAAACAGTCCAAAAACATATCCATCAGTTTTTGAGTAATCTTATATAGGATTGCAAATTTCCATTTCCAATTCCATTTTTGAAACCTACATTTATTTCCAAATTATTTTATTTCTCTATTTTGGAGAAAACCATAATCATTCTTGAATGTTTCCTATTTCTCTTTTTCTATTCATTCTGTTCATTTTTATCCAAACACGTAATTCATTTTTGGTTTCAACGAGCTAGCAGAGGCACCAATTGGACATATGAAGTTGAGGCTCAAATGATTTATAATTAAGTTCTGGCTTTTTGCCTATTAATTATGAACTTATTTAGTCACGAAGTCATTCTACTATAGTATTGTGATTGACCTATCCCTAATGACATGCCATTACGAAAGCAACTACCTAGTGCTTGTCCAATGACCTTGTCATTAGTGTGTTACCCTCATAGGATATCCTTGATCTCTTTGGGACAATATTCATTCTCTTAATATGATTCTATCTTATCTCATGTGAATTATTACATCTTCCTTCATGAAAAATCAATCACTATCAAATAGTGATCAAGTCATCTATCACAAAGACGGACGACCCATGGCCACATTTACTTTTCATTAACCAGGTAATGCCAATGAGAGGATATCATTTACCCATGTTTTGGGATATGAATTCCACTGTTGTGAATGACGCTACATACTACAGAAATCGTACACCTAAAGCACCAGCTTTCTGTTCCTTATCTATTTGAACTCAAGCTTTTACTTACATCAAAGTGTACTAGTCACGCATAAATAGTCCTTCATCCAATCAAGATTTAGGTATGTCACACTATGAAAGTCACAAGTGAATAAATCCATAAACGGATTCAGGATCTATTCTGCTTGGGTCCTGTTCGATACACTATCAGTCCAGTCAATCACATCTATGTGTTTATCTTTTGGGAGTCATCCACTCCGATACCCAAGACAAGGCATCTCCCTAATTGGACTTGATAGACGATATATTAGTCTTTCAATTGGTTTGCTCATTTCTGATTTGACTAATGACATGTTTAGGTTTATCTACTAATACAAGTTGTCTTTTCGTATTACAATCCGACCACGTAATACCGCTTAGTATTAGTTAGACATTAGACAACCAATAAGCAACATTTTCTTTCATTTTGCTTTGCATGCAAAAACCATGTAAAGAAAATATACAAAGTATTAATGTAATTCATGAATAATTTTATTAACCAATCCGTTTGAAAAAATTACAAGTGTACTTAGACGAAAATACTACACTTAGGGCACTATATCCAACAGTCTCCTATTTGCCCTAGTGAAGTGGATGAGTCATGTTTTGTATTCCTATCCTCTCCACATGTTTCCCTGAAAACTCTATAGCTAGTAAAGTCTTGGTAAAACAAATCCCCAAAGTATTAATGTAATTCATGAATAATTTTATTAACCAATCCGTTTGAAAAAATTACAAGTGTACTTAGAAGAAAATACTACACTTAGGGCACTATATCCAACAGTCTCCTATTTTCCCTAGTGAAGTGGATGAGTCATGTTTTGCATTCCTATCCTCTCCACATGTTTCCCTGAAAACTCTATAGTTAGTAAAGTCTTGGTAAAACAAATCCCCAAAGTATATCCTCAGATGCGTTCTTTGACTATATCAATTATTTCGTCAAACACTACCGTCTCCCTTAATATGTTTTACCCTTATGTGGTTTCTTTTAGGTTTAGCTAAATTTACATTGTTTTAGTGGCATAGCTTTTTTTTACCTTATATTCGGCCTTCTATAGTAAAGTTAGTAGTGTAACCCTACTTGACATTTATTCACACTATAGATCCACCATTTAGGATAAAAGGACAATTTAATATCAATTTCCTCGAATCCCGACACGTTTAGAAGTTAGAATTAGTATATTCAATAGGAGTAAGGTCTTCTCCGGAATACACAAGCATATAATCCCTCATTCTCCAAAAAATACTTGAGTATATGCTTAACTTTTTGCTAGTGACTTGGACCTAGATTCGTATGATATCGACTAACCAACCCTACTGCAAAACAGATATCTAGATGTGTACATAGCATATTATACATGAGACTTTCTACTACCAGAGCATAAGGAACCTTTCTCATTTTTTCCTCTTTCTTTTGCTGTCTTAGGACAACCCTATAAATAGATATAAAATCTCGATATAGAAGGTTGATTTCCCTTATTCGAATCGATCATTGCATAATACTCCAATATCTTCTATATGTATGAAGCCTGAGACAGTACTATCATTTTGTTCTTTCGATCCCTTAGAATTTGAATACCTAAAACAAAATTAGCTTCTCTCAAGTCCTTCATGCTAAATTGTTGGGTTAACCATAGTTGAATCGATGATAATGTCTCTACATCATTTCCAATTAGTAGAATGTCATTGACATATAGAACGAAAAAGACCACATTTCCATATCCTAAACATTTGTAAACATAAGGTTCATATACGTTTTTCTCAAATCCAAAATTCTTGATCGGTTGATCAAATATTTTATTCCATGAGCAGGATGCTTGCTTAAGTCCATATATAGATCTTAGTAGCTTGCAAATTTACGCTCGTTTCCTTTAGCTATATATTCAATGGGTTGCAAAATGTAGATGCTCTCTTCAAGATAGTTGTTCAAAAATGTTGTCTTAACTTCTATTTGTCAGATCTCATAATCAAGGGCTACCGTAATGGATAGTAACATGTAGATTGACTTAAGGATGGCAGTCGGAGAGAAGGTTTCTTCATAATCGATACCTTCTTTCTAAGTATAACCTTTTGCTACAAGTCTAGCCTTATAAGTTTCCAATATCCATCTGCATTTCTTTTCCTCTTGTAGATCCACTTACACCCTATGAGTTTTATCTCTTCGGATAAGTCTACAATTTCCCATTCTAAGTTAGAATATATAGAGTCCATCTCAACTTTCGTAACTATTTCCCAAAGCTTAGAATCGTCACTTTCAATGCTTCGTCATATGTGAGTGGGTCATCATCTTCCTATTTGGTGGACTTAGCGTTAAAAACACTTTTGCCAGATTGGAAGAACTCAGGCCTACGAGAGACCCTCTCACTGCTACAAGGCTCCCTATGCTGCTGATCGCTTGCATGTCTACTATGAGGAGTTGGTTTTGGAACTGTTTTCGTAGGGTTTTGGAACTTTCCTAAAAGTTTCTCGAGCACCTCTTTAACCACCCTTTGGTCCCTTTGGATATCCTACAAACATGCACAGTTCTGTCTGTAAGTCCAACTTCCTAGCATCTTTATCCAATACGTGGGTCAGGCATCCCCAAATCAAAAACTTATTAATATTTGACTTCATACCATGCCACAATTCATATGGGGTTTTCAAAGCTGCATTAGTTGACACATCATTAAGAATATAACAAGTTGTTTGTATAGCATATCCCCAAAAAGAGATTGGCAACTTTGAATAACTTAACATCGAGCGTACCATGTTTAACAACATTTGATTCCTTTTCTCTGCCACACCATTCTGTTTTAGAGTGCCCAACGCAGTTAACTGGGATAAAATCTCATTCTCTATGAGGTGCCTTAAGAACTCATCAGATAAATATTCTCCACCTCGATCAAACCGAAGTGCCTTTATGGGTAAACCTAGTTGTTTCTCCACTTCCGCACGAAAATTTTTGATTTTATCAAAGGTTTCACTCTTCGGTGTATCATGTATAAATATCCATATCTAGAATAGTCATCAATAAGGGTTACATAATACTCGTAACCACCTCTTGCACTAATGCTCATGGGGCCACATACATCAGTGCGCACAAGTTCTAGGGGTTTTTCGGCCCTTGTTCCTTTTGCATTAAAAGACTGCTTTGTCATCTTACCTTCCAAGCAAGATTCACATTATGGAAGGTCAACTTATTTAAGTGAACTTAAGATGTCATCTTTCACAAGTATGGTAATTCTTTCTTAGTTAATATGACCAAGTCTCAAATGTCAAAGGTACGCCTCATTATAGTAAGAAGTTTTAAGTATTTTATTTGATAATTCAGTCTCAAGCAGTGGGTACATCTTCGATTTGATAAAATAGAGATTATTTTACATCCATCCATTGCAGATAAGACTGTGATTTCTAAATATTACAATTCCATTATTAAAAGTCACGACCAAGCTATCTTTATATAAACATGTAACAAAACTTAAGTTTATTTTGAAACTTGGTACATAGAAAATGTCACTTAAAATAATCTTCCTAAAATTATCAAAATAAGGATGTACATCTCTCACTGCTTCAGCTACCACACTTATCTCGTTCTCGGTCCGCAACGATAAGCTTTTATCTTTAAGATCTTTTGTCTCCTCGAACCTCTATAGAGAAACACAAACATGATTAGTGGCTCCAAGATCAATGACCTAGTGGTCTATTGACTCTTCCACTAAACAAGCTTTTATCATTAAGAGTTCCATACATTTGCCTTTGGTCACTAGGTATTCCTTCCACTATTTATAGTTTGCCTTAAAGTGCCCTTTCTTGCTGCTGATTTGTAGTTATTACCACTTGTTGTGGTTGCACTATATATTTGCAGATTACACAAACTTCCACTTGGTTCATGGTCGAACCACATATTTGCTATAACACCCCTAACCAGTCTTTTTCTCTAGATTAGGGTTACAAAATATTACTACAGTATACGAAACCAAAAACAACATAAATTTATTCAGATATTAATTTAAAAATTAAATTTTCAGAACCAATCTTTATTCATACTATATATACGAATACGAGCCTTAAATCGAGCTTATGAAACCTTAAAATTAGTTTGGAAACAAATAGGGACTAATCTGAAACAAAACAGAAAAATGTTGTAACAGCCTATTTTTTAGTGGTGTCAAAAATAATAGTTTCAGGGCTACCAAATCCGATGAGTAAGTTCGTAAATATTATTATTTAATATTTATGAGTCAAATGTCACTTTGAAAAGGTTTTTGATTTGATAATTTATGTTATTTAAACGATTTATTAAGTTCAAGTGGTAAGACCCTAAGGTCAAGTGGTTTTAGAAAATGAGGTATCAGGATCTCGTTTCTATAAACCAAGGTGGTGTTAAAGTTTCGTTGAAAAATTTTAACGTTTCGATAGTTAATTAAGCGAAAAGGACTAAATTGTAAAAGTTAAAAAAGTCAATCACTATTAGTTTAATTGTATTAAAGTGTTAAAGAACCATGAATTTAGGGTTTTAAAAGGTAATTATACCATTTTTATTAATGGACGGTTTCAAGGTGTAATTTTTAAACAATTTTAGTTTATAAGCAAGGGTAATATGGTAATTAAATAAATATTTTAACATAAAAAAAGGAATTAGTGACCATCTTCTTCATTCTTTGTTTTTCATGACTTAATGGGGGACGAAGAAACACCATTGTTGTTTATAAGGTTTGGCTAGCACATATTCTAATGCATGGTAAATAATTCTTACCTGTTTTTAATAATTTTAATGTTTTTGAGATCATTGCATCTAGGTCTAACTAGCTCGTACCTTCGATTTTGAAACTTTTAAAGATTTTAATGTTTGAAATTGATGAACCTTGTGCTTTTAGTTTTTAAATGATGAATTTTAAGTGTTAGTTGGTATCTAAAAGCATTTTATTAAGTGATTATTTTATGAATTTGCGATTAGGGACTAAATTATTAAAATGGTAAAAATACAAGGATTTAATGTGAAATTTTTGCAATAATGGGCTGTATTTGATGTCATAAGTATTCGAATAGGCTTAATTTTGGGTAAAATGGTTAAATTGCATGTTTTAGGCTCAATGACTAAATTGAATAAAAGTAAAATTTTAAAGGCAATTTTGTAAAAATTCAAAAGTGGCTAAATTGTATAAAATGAATTATTTTCCTATCTAAATTAATAAATTGAATTAAATTATTAATTTAGATCAAGATCGAGTAGAAAATTGAGGAGAATAAAAAATTACCAAAATGCCCCTGTGCTTTGTCATTTCTACAATTTAGCCAAGTAAGTTCGTATGAGCTGAATTCTATATAATGCTGATTAAATTGAATGTTAGTATGTGATTCTATTGTGATTGAAACATTATATATATGTTATTATGTAATTTATCGTGTCAAGAAATAATGGAAATTTCAACGGTATATGACGATTATCAAGCCCCGTTTGAACCTTAGGAATTCATAGGATACAAATGACATGTCATTAGAGTTTACATGTTTCGGGTGCTGGTATTGAATGTCCTACCAATGGCTAAGGTCCGGCATGTGTTGCGGATACTTTGTAGCTCGTGTGAGCAGCATCGTGTAGCTTACATTCCAACCCACAGCTTGTGTGAGCAGGCCCATTCATAGCTCGTGTGAGCATATATGTAAAGGAAAGGATAGACTATGGTTATATGTTTAGCACACTTCGTGTGAGCTATCCCACGTATCCAATGATATTCTAAACGGTTCAATGAGCATGAAAAATGAAAGAAAAGGTATGTGTTTAATATGAACCAAGACATGTATGTATGAAATACATTGAACTTGTGAGCAACATGAAAAACATGTTATATTATGATGGATGATAAATCTATGTTAAATGAACTAACATGCATTGTTGATGTGTTTAGGCTTGTGCCAAGCTTATGATTGGATTATATCATGCTTAGTCTTAATGAAATAAATTGAGACAGTAAGTGTTCAATTGGTAATATGCTTATGTACATGAAAAGGTGGTATAAATTAAAGTATGTAATATTATGCTTATGGTTTATACAAGCTTACTAAGTGTTAATTGCTTATGTGATTATCTTTCTTTTATTTTTCAGATTATCGGAAACTCAATCGGGTTGGAAGCTAGTAGGAGATCTATCACACTATCCATCGATTTTATCGGTAGATTTTGATGCTTTGGTTGTGGTTATAATGGCATGTATAGGTGGACTTATGTATAATGTTTAGTTAATGAAGTTGGCATGAAATGTTCCTTTGAATTTGTGAAACTTTTGTTATTTTGATGCCTTGATGGTTGGTGTACTTTTGGTACTTTGATGCTTCATGGTTAGTGTTTATAAGATTAAATTGATGTATGGTTTGCGGCCAAAGTGGTAAGAGTTGGCATGGTTGCAAAATGATCATTTATGGCATGTTTTGTTATAGAATTTAATCAAATATGTTTGGTTAAATAATGACCATTTGGACATTAATTTTGTATGTATATATGTTGGTTGTTGGAACCATTTGGAAACGGCTAGATTGGTAACATTTAAATGGTTTTGATGCATGTGAGAAGTGGTCCAAATGGTAATGTCATTTTGATTTTTTTTATATGGAAACAAGTTAATTGAAAATGGTTAAATATGTACATGTATAGGTGTTTTTGAAATTGACGAAATAACCATTATGTTTGGCTTGTAAATATGGTATTTTGCTTGATGAACTAACTGTCATGTTGGTATGTATATATGTGTTTTTAGTGATTGATGACATTTTGGCATTTTGGTGCTTGTTGGCTAATGAGGAAATGGTTTAGTGATGATATGTTTTGAATGGACAAATTGGTATATTTGTGTGTGAATTTTGGTATGTAATCATTGTGGTAAGTTTGATAAGGAAATTAGATTAGAAGAATATGGATGGTTAATGGCTAAACTTTGAAAAAAGTTTAAACATGTTTGGTTTTTGTAATTGACGTGCCTTTTAGGCATATTGGTTGTATAAACAAATACCATAATGATTTAGCATGATTATGCATGTTTTAGGTACATTTTGAATGCTTAAATGTAAGTGCAAATGGCTTGTATATGTGATCATGTTTTGGGTTAAAGGAATGGCTTGAAATTGGCCTATTTCTTGTCGACACGGCCTAAGGCATAGCCGTGTGTGACACACGGTTACGCGACATGGCCATGTGTCCCATGTAGGTTTTTAAAGGTTGCATTTCAAGAGTTACATGGCTTGGCACACGGGCATGTGGCTTGGCCCTGTGACCCAAGTCAGAGACTTACACGGGCATAGACATGGGCTGGGACATGGCCGTGTGTCCCTACTTCGAATGTCCGCACGACCTAAGACATGGGTGTGTGTCTCAATCGTGTGAGTCACACGGCCATGTGAGGCCTATACTGTGAACTTTTCCATCTTTTTCCATGAAGTTTTAAATGTTTTCGATTTACTCTTGAATCGTTTCTAAGGCCTCGTGGGCTCGAATTAGGGACGTTATGCATGTGTTAGATTGGATTTTGCAATGATTATGAAATTTTGGAAATGAATGATTTGAGATACATTTTTACGGTAATGCTTCGTAACCCTATTTCAGCGACGGATACGGGTTAGGGTGTTACAAATGTGATAGAAACTTAAAACAGGGGTCACACGGCCGTGTGACAGCCCTGACCGTGTGGTTCAAAAACATGACGTGTGGCCAACCGTGTGTCAGAGCCTAGGTTGTGTAATTCAAGGTCAAACGATCGTGTAATAGCCTAATGCCGCATGAAAAAAACTTGCACCTAAAAATCAATAAGACACGCAATCATATGGGGTGGCCGTGTGTGGCACTCGGTCGTGTGACAGCCCGTGTCCCAGGCTGTATGCACCTAAAACAACTTCAAAATCAAGTCATTACATCTTCCATTGCTTAGGTTCCAAGCCAAACCATTTCTAACCATTTTTACCTATTCAACACGTATCAAAACATACCATAAGACACCTAATAACAATCAACCTAAGTGCCTAACTAATATGCCTTCAATGGCACCACATATCCAACTTCAAATAAATTCACATTCATCCATAAAAAAATCATGACTCAAACGCCTATCAACTATACCATTTCATCAATTCCATCCACAATCAAACCTACCAAACTTAGTTCAAAATTCCCATATATACACATGGCCAAGATATACCAAAAGTGTTAAGAAAATACAACCACAACATTTCATAATCAATGTAATACCCAAATTTCGCCCGGCCTAAACCCAAAAATAAAACCAAATTAAAAAAATATAAAGTTATATAACAGTAGTCCTTTTTTTAAATGTCCATTACAAACAACGGGCCCAATGGCCCGATGGTCTAACATCTAAAAACAACAAGTAGAAACCTTAAAAGCTTTGGCTGTTGCTCCCCCACACGCGCACCTTTGGCCCTTTCCACGTCACCACACGAATGGCCTCTTCAGTACGACGGTTTCACCTGCAAAAACACACAACAAGAAAAGCAGAAAGGGAACAACAGTAAAGAAAATAGGCAATAGGAGAAAAAATAATAGCAAAAATAAATTAGAATTTTTATTATGATTGTATTTTTATTTTATTTTATCTTCGGCTATAAAAAGGGAGAAAAACAATGTAAAAGGGGCCTTTTTTTTTCCTTTTTTACAGACAAAAAGGATCAATACAAAGAAAAATCACAAAAAATTGAAAAGAAGATTTTTTTCCCTCTCTTTTGATTCTGTTCCTTTTCCATTGCGTATTCTTTCTTTTTCTTTTTTTATTATTAATCATATATATATAAGAGTATATATAAAATAGAAAGAAAAAAGGTAAGGAAAAGCTTACCTCGGCGACGTCGGAACCTCTGCTTGCTCCGTTCCAAATCGGAGTTGATAGTAGAGAGTTTCTGGACTTGAGGCGGCTGAAGAAGTAAGGGATTAGGTTTTAGTTTGGGGGGGTTAATATTTAGTTTTTCTTTAAGTTTGTTTAAGGTTGATAGCTGCTGATTTTAGGGTTTTAAAGTTGGTATTTATAGTGTGAAAAACGACACCGTTTAGGGCCTGTGTCAATGGCTGTGAAACGGTGCCGTTTTAGGCCGCGACCCGATGACCCGACCTAGACGTGGATAGATCCGCGTGTTATGGCGTAGGGAGGGATATTTGCGCAACCAGTCCATCCCTTTTTTGGTGTATTTGAATCGGTCTCCTTCCTCCCTTTCAATTTAGCCCTGTATTCTGCTTTTGTTTCATTTCAACCCAGCTTGCAACACTGCGTTTTGGGGAAGCAGGATATTTCCCAATCGGGCCCCCATGTAATACGCGTGTTGCAGCATGGTCCCTGGCCTCTTTTCATTATTTATTATTTATACCCCCATATTTTGCTGTAGTTTGAATTCGCTTTTAACCTTTATTTAAATTGTTTTAATATATTTTACATTTTAAACGATTTTATTTTCTATTTTTTATTATTATTATTTTATTTGCATATTTTAAACTTTTTGTATATAGCACCTATTTTAATATATGTATGTATATATTATTTAGTTTAAATTGTTTTTTATATATGTATATATATTATTTAGTATAAATTTTTTTATATGTTATTTCAAAATTTGATTATCCTTAAATCTGCTTATTTTAAAATTCCTCTTTATATATCATATTTAATTCATTATATGTTATTTTAACCTACTTTGCAAATATTTTATTTTAAGTTATTTATATATGATTTTATTTTTAGTTGCTTTATACATAAATTTTAAATTTATTCTATACCACTTGCTTTAAATTGATTTATGTTAGTTTTCTTTTAACTCGTTTTCATGTACTATTTATTTAAAATCCTTTACCACTTATTCAAATTGTTTTACGTATCTTACTTTAAATCCTATTTATTTTAAAACGTTTGGTTACCATTTTGAAATTTGTTTTACGATTATTTCATTTTAATTTGCCTTGTATTATTTAATCTATTCATATTATTATTTAAATGGTGCGTGGTGTGAGATTGTTATTTTTATGTATGGTATTTGTCTATTGGTATTTATTGATTTATTTGTGTTCGCTAACATGTATTGTGGTTTACGAATTTTCACCTCGCATCGAACATTGTTATTCCATTGCGCTTTTATTCATTCAAAGTTGCGCTTAACCTCATTTAAGTATCAAAACCAATTTATTCAAAAAATTTCAAAATAACGCTACACTCGAAATTCGTGATCCTCGAAAAGATTGTGTCCTAACTTACTGGATTCCAATCTTCCTCGGGATCTAGGAAACCGAATATCCTCTTTATTTTAAACATAGATAAAAATCTCATTCTCGGGGATTCGATATGTTGTGCCCTAACGCATTGGGTATGACATGTTGTTTTCCCGAGACGATGATTCTTCTAAAAATCAAGACAATATTCGATATTTAGGAATTTTGTGAAATCGAACACTAACTTACTGGGTTTTGGTTTTCTCATTTAACCCAAATAATCAGATATCCTTCTCAAAATGTACAAGTTTTAAAAGTCAAAAGACAGACTTAATTTTGAGGATTTAAAATGTTGCACTCTAACTTACTGAGTATGACAACTTATTTTTTTTAAAATAAGTGAGTCTCATCATCCAGTTCATTTTATTCAAGATAAAGGGATCATATTTTAAAATCTTTTCAAAATTTCGACACTAAGACATTAAACAATCAATTAGGTACCAATTTTGGGCGTTACGAGGGTGCTAACCCTTCCTCGTTCGTAACCGACTCCCGAGCCTATTTTCTCAAAATTCATAGACTTAAAATCATTTCTAAGGTGATCCAATCACACCTCAATAAAAGATTGGTGGCGACTCCATTTTTAAAGTCGATCCTCATTTTTTTTCAAATCCGTAAAAAATGGTTTCGACAGCTTTGGCGACTCCACTAGGGACACTTAGAGAGTCAAGCCGTAAAATTGATTGTTTTCTGTCTTATTATCGAAAATTGAAAATTTGATTTGAAAAATTACGATCCTCTCTTTGCATTTTTTTGAATGATTACTGTAAATTGAGCTATATATTTTGGCATCATATTGCATAAAGACTATTTAGTCTTACCCTTTTAAGTGGGAGTGAGAAGCTACTCCTTCGTGAGGTTTTCACCTCCGTGCAAGATAGTGGATCACTTTCGGGATACATCTGTACCTATGTCTTCGTGAGATCTTCATCTCCGTGCAGCCATAGGAAAATGTATTCCCCTAAACCGAACTCGGTCTGTATGAGCCTATAATGGGTAAAGATCGAGGAATCTGCTGGTTCGGGTACCTTGAATTTAGAGCCAAACCGCATGTAGAAAACCTTAGGAACTCATCCTAGGAAGAGCCGCTCCAAATCCCTAGTGTTTACCCGACTAGGTACTTTTGTTTTCCTTGTTTGCTTCTATTTTGTACTAACCCCTCTTGTTGTGTTTTGATTATGATTGCATTGCATTTGCATCTTAGGAAAGAGATATTGATCCAAGTCCAATTACTAAATTAGAAAGCTTTTCATGGAATACAGATTCCTTGATAAAGTGGAAAATAGTACGACTGCTCGAATATATTCCAAGAAACACAAGAATGGTGATAAAAGAGTTCGTGACTTTGCTTCGTCGCCCGAGGATTCAAGATGATTGTCTAAGAGCCTTCAACGTTTCAAAGAAGTTGGCGAGCCTTATGAAGATGGGCAGACAATGGATTGCGACCAGGATCAAGTAAAAGGAGCAAGAAGAGACATTCATTGGAAACTAGCCAGCTTTAACATATAGGAGGGGATCTACGTTGTCTCTTGGAATATAAGGGGGAGGCCGTATATATATCCTCTTTATGTAAAGAAATTTGTCTTCTAGTAAAGTTTTCTAAATGTAGTTGAATCAGAATCAACGTCTCTTTAGGCATGCATTTCATGCATCTGCATTACATAACATCATATGCATTAAAATCCATTGAAAGGGTCTAATTGAGAAATGGAACAAAGGTTGGAAAAATTAGAGCAAATGCAGATGCAGATGCAGGAGCAATTGACCAAATTTCAACAGGAAATGAGAGATCATGTGCTAGAATTACAGAGAACTATGATGAGCCAGTTCGACTGATTACTAGCTGGAGAGTTAAAAGAAGTGAAAGACTCGATGATCCACTTTGGGTTGATATGGAAGATCTTGCATACTCCCCAGATTATACTTCGATAAGTGTCTAGGTCCAACCGGATGGGCGTCCACAAGGGGCACTCTTTACTATCAGATCCCATCATTATCAGACTGGTACATCAACACCGGTGAATTGCTTGACAGGCCTAGGATCCAATTTGAGGAACAATTTTCCTGTTGCTTTTTTAAACCAGCAGAAATAAAACAATCAAGGGTGGAGTACCTAGATACTACAAAGGCCCCGAGGAAGAAGGGGAATAAATGGGATAATGCAGGCAAGTATAACAAGGGCCACTCAAAACCAGTCGCTGTGGGCCGGCCAAAGACAAAAACCACCAGCAATCAGAGCCTTTTAAAGCAAGAATCTTACACGAAGACAAACACTGAGAAGCTCCAGTTCACACCAATTCTGATATCGTATAAGGAGCTGTATCAAAGCTTATTCAATGCGTACGTTGTTGCACCTTTCTACTCGAAACCCCCACAACCTCCGTACCCTAAATGGTATGATACAAACGCGCAATGTGATTATCATGCTAGAATTATGGGGCAATCAGTAGAGAATTGCATTGCCTTCAAAAAGCTAGTTGAAAGACTCATCAATATAGGCGTTGTCAAATTTGATGATTCATCCAGTGTAGAAAATCCACTACCCAATCATATTGATAATGAGGCGAATGTGATGTACGAAGAAGTATTGGAAAGCGTTTACATCGATGCCATATATGAAGACACCATTGAAAAGGGACCTTGTTAGTTATCCGCCCTTATAAATTTGGGAGTGTTCAAAGCAATTGGACTGTAGAAGAAATCCCTGTAGTTTTTAGAGCTTATTTAGAGTAATGTTCAGAACATTTTTGTTGTTTTTAGCCTAAAAGTGATAGAAATTCCTTTGTGAAATAGGCTAATGTCTGAACGTCATTATTCTAATGAAATACATCTTTGCGATCACTTTTGAGCCAATGTTCTTTCATTCTTTTTGAATAACTATTTCTGACTATTTCATTCTTTTGGATTTTCTTCCACATCATTCATTCATTCAGAATCATATTGCACAAATAATTATTCATAAATTCACACATTCTTTTTTATATTCTTTGGTACTTACTATGGGTCCCCAGATATCAATGACATGAGTGACACTGCTGCAGATTTAGAATCTTCTTTTGAGCGAGATATGTTTTAGAGGGATCTCATGACTTTGAAAATGACATGGATTTTAACATATATCCGGACTTGTTGAAGGTGGTAAAACAAGAGGACAGACAAATTTTACCTCACAAGGAACCATTAGAAATTGTGAGCTTGGTGAAGATTAGAATTGACCTGATTGCAAAGACGAAGCAAGACCGTGTTGAGTTACCTCAAGAGTTTAAAGATGTCTTCGCATGGTCATACTAGGATATGCCTGGAGTAAGCGCTGATAATGAAGTCTACACAACAGCACGATGTCAGAAATTTGCAGTATGTTCAAGATTAACATTATGAACGATGCAATGAAAATTCTTTACTAGGGCAATACCTTTCTCGTTGACTCATCATAGCTTTGCCCATTTGAAGTCAAGTTTCCATCTCTTCAAGTTGTTGTTGGATTTTATCCTGATTGAAGAGGAAGATCCAAAGTTTTCTGTCGTAGTTTCGCCCTAGAAGGCTCTATGAAATAAATCTGATACCAAAGAAGATTTTTCATATACAAGATGAAAATGGAAGATCTTATCGAAAGGGATAACAAGGAATCGCCTAATCCTATGAGTTCAGATCCAATTCAAAAAAAAAATCAAAATCAAAATCAAAATCAAAATCAAAAGCAAAAGAAAAAAAGAAAAAAATCAAAATCAAAGTCAAAAAAATGAAAATGAAAATGATAAAAAAAGAGAGGAGAAAAATAAAAAAGAAAAGGAGAGGCCAAGGCGAAAACCCGCAAAGGGAGCTTTGTGACCAAATGTGATTTTGAGTTGAAAACCCGAAAAGGGTGACTTAAGTTTTGAGCAAAATGGGGCATGGACATCACCATTATCAAAGACTTCTAATGGGATTTGCTTAATTTTTGAGATCATTATTTACTTCGTCAAACAAGTAGAGGCTGCTTCATGCGTTAATGCCATCATATGTCGGTATAGCATTACATAGAAGATGATATCATGAATGTTAGCATGATAGCTGAGGTTTGTGATCAATTCAAAATCAGACACCATAGTTCATCACTGTATTGAATTGCAAAAAAATGACTAAGACTTGCAGTGACTGGCATGAGAAATTACCACTTACTCTCCTTGCTTATCGAATATCTTCACTGGTGCAACGTTTTTTCTTTGGTTTACGGGATTGAGGTAGCTTTACCTATTGAAATCTCCTCTCTCCAGGTATTAGTTGAGCTAAAGATAGATAAAACAGAATGGATCCAATCTGATCAGAAAGAAAAAAGCTAAAAGTTATTCAGCACAGTTAGATGTATCAAAGGCGAATGATGCTGGCTTACAACTAGAAGGTTCGTTTCAGAGAATTCTATGAAGGAAACCTAATATTGAGAAAGATATTTCTTACACAAAAGGATGCCAAAGGCCTTTTCCAGAGGAGATCTGATCTTGAATAGGATGGATGGTAAAAATTGTCAGATCCTGTAAACTCAGATTCAGTTAAGAATTACTGCGCCTGAAGAAGGAGAAGGGATCAAGGTGAAAACCTACAAAGGGCGCTTTGAGCACAAAATAATAATAATAATAATAAGAGAAAAAATGGAGAGGCCAAGGTGAAAACCCGCAAAGGGCGCCCTGAGACCAAAGGGAATTTGAGTTGAAAACTCAAAAAGGGCGGCTCAAATATTGATCAGAATGGGGTAGGAGATAATCAGAGCAACTCAAATTTTGATTAGATTGGGGCATATGACGATCTTGCTATACCTAAATCAACAAGAAAAGGTAGGCGACATCTTGGAGCATTGACAAAGCACTGTAGACCTCCTAAACACATGTTAAACTCAGAATGGTCTTCAGAAAGTTTGTACAGAGAAGTTCAAGCTGCGATATCTGGGGCACCCAATTTTTATACTATTTATATTAAATTTGTTGTTCTCGAAATACTTCATTCTTTTCCAAGATACACATTTCCAATCAATTTCTTTATCATCTTTCTTTACTATTTTGATAATTTATTCCTTTCGAGCTATGCTCAGAACCAACTTTATTTTTATACATTATTACGACCCTTTTTGCAAGCATGTTGCATTGGAATAATGATTAATGGACTAATAAAACTTTCATAAAGGAAGTTTTTCATATTACTCTGAAAATGTTTTAAATAGTATAGGAACCTGAAACAGGACTATTGTTTAGAACACACCAAATTTAAAGGTTGGAAATTTGAGAAGGAAGAGTCTAAATTTGGACTTTCTCTTTGGATTTTGTTGTCAAAAACATTGGTTGAACAAAATGACAAGGATGTCATATTGGAAAAAAAAGCTTAAATAAACAAGTAAGCAATGATCATCAGGCAATAGGAATAGGTTGCCTCAGAGAAGAGAGCTTTCATTTGCGCATGAGTCTTTGGTACGACACCCTGGGGAATGGTGTAAGGAACCAGAACGATGTAGCTCCTGTATCCTTGAATTGGATAAGAGAGGATTGAGGAGAGGCCACATATTTTTACCCTTGGATTACAATGAGAGAATGATGGTACAAATTTTGCGCCCCAATGGATTAAACTTTGAGGTTTACAGTGGGGGGCAATCTGATTAAATGTTTCTTCAGAAAAGCCGGTCAAGCAAGAAGGCGTTGTAGCACATCAATGTTAAAGCCTTAATAAACTTCGAGTAATGACAACCTAAGCGGGATCATTCTCAGAAAAATAAAATTTTGCATTCATGCAAACACCATTCACACATGTTTAGTTAGGAGCATTTGATTCATTTTGATCATGCCATCCTAATCATTAGGCATAATTAGGTTCATTATACAGGTCATGTTCTCCAGAGAACAAATCAGTGAAAATAGCAGATCTTGCCTTCCTGCATCGACGGCAAAGCAGATCGAAAATAAAGCCTTGCCTCCCTTGGTTGCAGTGGAGCAAGTTAAAGATAGTAGATATTGCCTTCCTGCATTGACAGCGAAGCAGATCGAAGATACTAGCCTTGCCTCCAATGGTTGCAGTGGAGCAGGTTGATGGCAGATTTTACCTCCCTGTGATTACAGTAGAGTACATTGAAGCCAGTAATTCTATCTCCCTAGGCAGCAGTGGAATAGATTGAAAATTTCAGATCTTATCTCCCTAAGCAGTAGTGGAGCAGATCGAAGATGACAGATTTTACCTCATTGTGGTTACAGTGGAGTACATTGAAGCCAGTAATTCTATCTCCCTGGTTGGAAGTGGAATAGATTGAAGATTTCAGATCTTATCTCCCTAAGCAGTAGTGGAGCAGATCGAAGATGGCGGATTTTACCTCCTTGTGGTTACAGTGGAGTGCATTGAAGCCAGTAATTCTATCTCCCTGGTTGGCAGTGGAATAGATTGAAGATTTCAGATCTTATCTCCCTAAGCAGTAGTGGAGCAGATCGAAGATGGCGGATTTTACCTCCTTATGGTTACAGTGGAGTACATTGAAACCAGTAATTCTATCTCCCTGGTTGACAGTGAAATAGATTGAAGATTACAGATCTTATCTCCCTAAGCAGTAGTGAAGTAGATCGAAGATGGCGGATTTTACCTCCCTGAGGTTTTAGTGGAGTACATTGAAGCCAGTAATTCTATCTCCCTGGTTGGCAGTGGAATAGATTGAAAGTTACAGATCTTATCTGCCTAAGCAGTAGTGGAGCAGATCGAAGACCCAAGCCTTATCTCCTTGAGCAGCAGTGGAGTAGGTTGAAAATTACAGATCTTATCTCCCTAAGTAGTAGTGGAGTAGATCGAAGAAACCAATCCTATCTCCCTGAAGTTGCAGTGGAGCGGATTAAAATCACAGATCTTATCTCTCTGAAGTTGTAGTAGAGCAGATTGCATCTAGTCTTATCTCCCTAAAGTTACAGTGGAACAGACAGAAGAAACCAATCCTATCTTCCTGAAGTTACAGTGGAGCGGATTAAGATGATGGATCTCATCTCTCTGAAGTTGCAGTAGAGCAGATCACATCAGACTTATCTTTAAAGTTGAAACAGAACAAGTTGAAGCTACAAGTCTTATCTCCTTGAAGTTGCAGTGGAGCAGACTAAAGATAGCAAATTTTGTTCTTTTGAGAAGCTACAAGGTACAGATCCTATCTCCCTGATGTTACAGTGGAGTGGATCGAAGCACCAATTCCTATACCTCTGAAGATGCAGTAGGTTGGAATGAGGCAACTAAAAGAAGAAGAGCACCAAAGTCCAGCACGACCGGGCAAATTTGGCTATTTCTAAGGTCTTTGCTCCGTCCCCGTTATACGACAACGAGCAAAGAGGGGCAGCTGTAATACCCAAATTTCACCCGGCCTAAACCCAAAAATAAAACCAAATTAAAAAAACAATATAAAGATATATAACAGTAGTCCTTTTTTTAAATGTCCATTACAAACAACGGGCCCAATGGCCCAATGGCCCAACATCTAAAAAAGCAAGCAGAAACCCTAAAAGCTTTGGCCGTTGCTCCCCCACACGTGCGCCTCTGGCCCTTTCCACGTCACCACACGAACGGCCTCTTCCGTACGACGGTTTCACCTGCAAAAACACGCAGCAAGAAAAGCAGAAAGGGAACAACAGCAAAGAAAATAGGCAATAGGAGAAAAAATAATAGCAAAACTAAATTAGAATTTTTATTATGATTGTATTTTTATTTTATTTTATCTCTGGCTATAAAAAGGGAGAAAAACAATGTAAAAGGGGACTTTTTTTTCCTTTTTTACAGACAAAAAGGATCAATACTAAGAAAAATCACAAAAAAATTGAAAAGAAGGTTTTTTTTCCTCTCTTTTGATTCTGTTCCTTTTCTGTTGCATATTCTTTATTTTTCTTTTTTATTATTAATCATAGATATATAAGAGTATATATAAAATAGAAAGAAAAAAGGTAAGGAAAAGCTTACCTCGGCAACGCCGGAACCTCTGCTTGCTCTGTTCCAAATCGGAGTTGATAGTAGAGAGTTTTTGGACTTGAGGCGGTAGAGGATGTGAGGGATTAGGTTTTAGTTTGGAGGGGCTAATGTTTAGTTTTTCTTTAAGTCTGTTTAAGGCTGATAGCTGCTGAGTTTAAGGTTTTAAAGTTGGTATTTATAGTGTGAAAAACGACACCGTTTAGGGCCTGTGTCAATGGCTCTGAAACAATACCGTTGTAGGCCGTGACTCGATGACCCGACCCAGACGCTGCTAGATCCGTGTGTTCTGGCGTAGGGAGGGATATTTTCGCGACTAGTCCATCCCTTTTCTGGTGTATTTGAATCGGTCTCCTTCCTCCCTTTCAATTTAGCCCCGTATTCTGCTTTTGTTTCATTTCAACCCAGCTTGCAACACTGCGTTTTGGGGAAGCGGGATATTTCCCAATTGGGCCCCCATGTAATACGCGTGTTGCAGCATGGCCCTGGCCTCTTTTCATTATTTATTATTTATACCCTCATATTTTGCTGTAGTTTCAATTCGCTTTTAACCTTTATTTAAATTGTTTTAATATATTTTACATTTTAAACGATTTTATTTTCTATTTTTTATTATTACTTTATTTACATATTTTAAACTTTTGTACATAGCACCTATTTTAATATATGTATGTATATATTATTTAGTTTAAATTTATATATATATATATATATTATTTAGTTTAATTTTTTTATATGTTATTTCAAAATTTGATTATCCTTAAATCAATTTTTTTAAAATTCCTCTTTTATATATCATATTTAATTCATTATATGTTATTTTAACCTACTTTGCAAATGATTTATTTTAATTTATTTATATATGATTTTATTTTTAGTTGCTTTATACATAAATTTTAAATTTATTCTATACCACTTGCTTTAAATTGATTTATGTTAGTTTTCTTTTAACTCGTTTTCATGTACTATTTATTTAAAATCATTTACCTCTTATTCAAATTGTTTTACGTATCTTACTTTAAATCCTATTTATTTTAAAACGTTTGGTTACCATTTTGAAATTTGTTTTACGATTATTTCATTTTAATTTGCCTTGTATTATTTGATCTATTCATCTTTAATCATTCATATTATTATTTAAATGGTGCGTGGTGTGAGATTATTATTTTTATGTTTGGTATTTGTTTATTGGTATTTATTGATTTATTTGTGTTCGCTAACATGTATTGTGGTTTACGAATTTTCACCTCGCATCGAACATTGGTATTCCATTGCACTTTTATTCATTCAAAGTTGCGCTTAACCTCATTTAAGTATCAAAACCAATTTATTCAAAAACTTTCAAAATAACTCGGAATTTGGGATCCTCGAAAAGATTGTGTCCTAACTTATTGGATTCCAATCTTCCTCGGGATCTAGGAAACCGAATATCCTCTTTATTTTAAACATAGATAAAAATCTCATTCTCGGGGATTCGATATGTTGTGCCCATAACGCATTGGGTATGACATGTTGTTTTCCCGAGACGAGGATTCTTCTAAAAATCAAGGCAATATTCGATATTTAGGAATTTTGTGAAATTGAACCCTAACTTATTGTGTTTTGATTTTCTCATATAACCCAAATAATCAGATATCCTTCTCAAAATGTACAGGTTTTAAAAGTCAAAAGACAAACTTAATTTTGAGGATTTAAAATGTTGCACTCTAACTTACTGAGTATGACAATTTATTTTTTTAAAATAAGTGAGTCTCATCATCCATTTCATTTTATTCAAGATAAAGGGAACATATTTTAAAATCTTTTCAAAATTTCGACACTAAGACATTAAACAATCAATTAGGTACCAATTTTGGGCGTTACGAGGGTGCTAACCCTTTCTCGTGTTTAACTGACTCCCGAGCCTGTTTTCTCAAAATCCGTAGACCTAAAATCATTTCTAAGGTGATCCAATCACACCTCAATAAAAGATTGGTGGCGACTCCATTTTTAAAGTCGATCCTCATTTTTTTTCAAATCCATAAAAAATGGTTTCGACAATCAATCATGAAACAACAACTATCCAAAGCAAAATAACTCAACATGTCAACCTTGTTCAATCATCAATTAAGTCCAAAATAACATGTTATAATCAACCATTATACCTAACCATTAAACCTTACTATTTATACATTGGCTCATATACCAAAAGGCTCAAGACATAACCAAATACTTATCACATATAATTATACCAAAAATCTTATTTACTTGCCGCTTATAACCTGGTCAAATTAAGTATATAACTATCAAATGTGTTGATGGATAGTGTGATCTCCGAAAGCAATCCAATCGACTGCTTGAATCTGACGATCTACAAGGAAGAAAAATCAAAACGAGGTAAGCTTGCTTAAAGTTTAGTAAGTTCATAATAACCTTAAAATTTAACTTACTATAAATTATGTAATTTAAACATTTTACAAGATAATTCAATATCATGATCATAAGTTCATTAATTACCTATACACATCACAAGTCTCACAAGGTTAGTGAGTTCATATATAAAATATGTAACTTTATCATGTTGTCAAACATATACATGAAAAACATATTTGGTACATGAACCAACCATCACATCTTTATTTAACAATTCACATATTCATTTCAAATATCAATATCCAATGTCTCAATTCATACATCTATTACCATATAACCAATTCATTTAACCATTTCATGTAGCCATTTCATAAAACCATTTCGTATAACCATTTCAACAAAACTCAACATGCTAAATAATCATGTCATTATGTAATTTATCATATCATCTTACTTTACTTCATCATAATAATTAATTGTTTTGCTTGAGAAACAATAGAAAATTTATTTCGGATATGAGGGAGGGTAAAGCTCACACAAACTTTAAAGAATCTGCAGCACATGTAGGATCTCAAGCCATCGGTATAAACTCCTTCATCGGTACATAGTACATGATAAATAACTGTTAAAGGATGTCGTAGCGTCTTTCAGCTATGGTCTTACTCCTATTTACAATGATGTCATTGCGTCTTTCAACCATGGTCTTACTCACTCCCTTCATGATGCCATAGAGTCTTCTAGCTATGGTCTTATTTGTTTCCATCATGATGCTATATAGTCTTTCAACTATGGTCTTATTTGTTTCCATCATGATGCTATATAGTCTTTCAACTATGGTCTTATTTGTTTCTGTTATGATTTACTATAACATATATTTATATACACATACAGATAAGTAATTAAATTCAAATCAATAAAAATATAATAAACCTAATATGAACTTACCTAATCTAAAAGCGGTAATAAACGATGATTACATCGCTAACTTTTCTTTCTTGCGATTATTGTCCGATTGACTCATTTCTTGATCTAAATATAATTATTTAATTCAATTATCCAATTCAAATACTTTAAAATACTTCAGTTCATGTAATTTACCCTTTATCAATATTTTACACTTTTACCCTAAACTTTTACCTTTTATTCAATTTAGTCCCTAAATTTGAAAGTTTCAAATTGAACACATTTAATCCCAAACCATACCAACCAAATTTCATATTTTTCTTGTACAACTCATATTTAGCACATTTTCACAAGAATTTCTTACGATTTCACTATTTTAACAATTAGTCCCTAAATACAAAATTAACAAAATTTACTTAATCAAATAGTCCTTAAACATTTCGTAGCTTCTAAATATAATAATTTATATAAAAAATTTAAGATTCATCAATGAAAAAATTTAAAATCTTTAACAGTTTTGAAAACGGAGATATCGGTTAGCTAGACCTAGTTACAACAATTTCAAAAACATAAAATTTACTAAAAATGGATTAAAACTCACTCACAATGCAAGGATGAGAGCTTGGATGAATTCATGGCTTCCTTAACAATGGATAGTCTGTGGTGAGAGTGAAAAAATGAAGTTAATATGGCCATCCTTTATTTATTTTTATGTTTTAACTTATTTTAACCTAATTTTAATATTAAATTACCATATAATATGATAATAAATAATGCATTCTACCGTATAATATAATTAATATGGGATAATTACCTCATAAAACACTCCAATTATGAATTTATAATCATTTAGCAAATATAAACTAATAATGATTAATTTTTGCAATTTTTACAATTTAATCCTTTTTCCTTATTTAACTATTCAAACATCAAAATTTATAGACCAAATTTCAATACACCTATATAATCACTCCATAAATATTGGGCTCATTTTATAAAAACGAGGTCCCGACACCTCATTTTCTAAAATCACTTGACTTTAAGGACAAACCACTTGAACTTCAATATTCATTCAATTACCAAAAAATATCAAACCAAAATTTAATATAATATTATATTTGAATCATAAATATTAAACAATAAAATTTACGGACTCATTCATCTGATTTGTGATCCCAAAATCATTGTTTCTAACACCATTGAAAAACGAGTTGTTACATTTGCAGTTATTGCCACTTGTTGTGAGTGCACAACATATTTGCAGATTAAACATACTGCCACTTGGGTCATGATCGAACCACATATTTGCAATTACTGCCACTTGTTGTGAGTGCACAACATATTTGTAGATTAAACAAACTGGCACATGGTTCATAATTGAACTACACTGTTTATAGATTAAACTGTCACTCTTCCTCCGTACATATCATCCCATCCCATGCAATGGCATGCTTTGTAATAAAATAAATCAACACTAGTAGTACTTATTCTTAACATGTATTCGATTCATTCACTAGTAATGAACATGCTTTAATAGGTATTCCAATAGGGTGGTGTCAATATTAACACTAATAGATTATCTGTTTCACAATGTCAGTAGCATGTAAAATACACTTCACATACAATATAACCATAAAACTTCAGTCATTAAATCACAAGTTCCAGAATAACACAATATCAAGGTCTAAATGAGCAAATAAAAACTCTAAAGACAATTTCAGGCATATACAAGGACTAAACTGAACATTTCATACACATACATAATATTAATAATTCAGTCAATTAGATCATGAATTCTAGCATTAATCATATTACCAAGGGCTTAATTGAACAAAATAAAACACTAAAACAGTTTGAAAACCAACCAGGGACTAAACTAAACAAAACGTAAAATTTTGGACAAAATTGTAAAATCTAAAAAATAGAGGCAAAACTGTAAAATCTAAAAAATAAGGGCAAAATTATAAAATTTTGAAAATAGGGGACAAAATTGTAAAATCTAAAAAAAAGGGAATACGCGGCCGTGTGATCAAACCGTGTGGAGGGGGTACACGGTCGTGTGGCTAGGCTATGTGGTAGATTGTGGCCATGTGGAATTTGCAAAAGTAAGCTACAAGGGAAACACGGTTGTGTGGCAGGTCGTGTGGAGGGTCCTTAGCCGTGTGAGAACTGCAAAATCTAGGGTTTCATGTGAACATGGTCGTGTGAGGGGTTGTGTGGCCCATATGATCGTGTGACAGACCGCATGGAGCTAATCCTAGGCATGGTTTGCCCTGATTCACTCGTAAAAGAACACACACCTTTCACCGAGATTTCGAGTGACATCCCTCACTTTCAAATCTAGTTTGATGCACCTATAATGGGTCCTCAAATGACATTTGTACACGGGTTAGGGTTTGTTTTCTAAGATTTATTAATATTCAACAATATTAACGAAATATTAGTCAAGAATCGTGAAAGATCGACTAATTTATTTGAAAGATCAATATTGGATAGAAATTCTACGAGATTTAGGGTCCTAAACTTTAGATCGAGATGCATTTACCGAACTTGATGAAATTATGGATGCTATCAACGATGGATTCAACAATCGGTAAAGAATCAATTTATCAAGGATTAAATAATTTTAGCAATGGAATGACCAATTTGATGGAAAAATGGGAGAAAAAAAGAGAGAAGAATTTAAAGGGAAAAAAGGGAGAATTCAAGTTGAAATAGAAAAGAAATCAAAATCATAGGGTAATTAGGAAAATGAGGACTAAATATTTAGAATTTTTAAATTTTAAGGGGTTGTATAGTAAATTACCTAATTTGGCCGAAATTTAAAATGAAAATGGGGAAGGGTGACATGACTTGAACTTGGAATTTCAATGGAGTAAGGAGAATGCTTAACCATTGGGTTGCTGGCCACACTTGTTATGTTTTCACTCTAAATATTATTTATTCTAATGTGATATTCATCCTAGGTTGTTGAAAATAAAAAGAGAAAAAAATGGGAGAGGTGTGGTTTAAACCTAGGACTTCTAAGGAATGTACAAGCTACTTATCTTTCAAGCCTAAAGCTTATTTCTTGCTTATTCATTACAACTAACCCCCTATACTTTAGGGTGTAATAGAGGAGGCTCAGGTGATAAGGAAAACTAAGAAAGTGTAATAAGTACCAACTTTCAAGTATTTTGCTGGTGAGTTTCTAAACTCGAACTCTCTATGGTTGTTTTATACATATCAATACTATGTTATTACGTTGTGTTTGACTTCGTGTCCTGCGGATGATGAGTTGAATTATTATGGGTTGTTTTTTTGTACGGTTGAAGTATGCAAAGTGATGATTTATAGATGTATGTTTGATTGTACGTTTCAGTTCATTATTTTGTTAAACTTTCACTAGTAAAATAATTACTGAAGAAGTTACCATTGAAATGGTCTGCTAGATGATATGCTTGGTATGATCCATGTTGTGTTATTAATAGAATGACCACTTGAATGCTTGTTATATGTCTTTCATAAATGTGAATGATATGTGAAGTATGGAGGGTTGTTTTGGTAGATGAAAGATGAAAAAATGACATGTTGTGAACTCTGTGCCTCATGATATTGGTTTTGGGGTGGTTCGGGTGGAATGTACGAAGAATGTATACGTATGGTATTCGAATTTCTGTAGTTTTAGTTGGTGTATGGAGATATATGAACACATGTATATGATAACCCTACGTGGGTTCTTTCAAGTATGAGACTCTATGGAGTCTAAGGTTTAAAGCCTTATATGTGCAAGTCTATGGCCATGGCATATGTAAGTTATGAAAGTTCGTTGGACTTGTTCTTTAAGATTTACGTCAAATTTATATGTGAGATTTCATCATGCGAAGTCCGTGACATGAATCTGCATGTATCCACATGTAAGAATCTGCCACAATTATGAAGTTTCTTATATGAATCTGCATTTATATGTAAGTATTCACCTATGGATCCACACACTTGAGTTAACTATATATGAGCTCGCATTCATGAATCTGCTATATGAATCTATATGTATGACAGTCCATTGGATTTATCATTATGATTCAAGCTATGAAGATATACTTGTCTTATATTCATGTTTCAAGTTTAAGATATCAAAGAGACTGTCCTTCATAAGAGTTAGTAAGGACTATTATCCAAGCAAGAGACTACATGGGCTTATTCTTATGTTCAAGCTACGAGAGTTTGTATGAACTAGTTATATTAAGCCAAAACGGCAGGTATTTTTTTCACGTAGGAGTCTTCCAAAGACTATTTTTAAATCGAGAGTCCGTAGTGACTATTTGCCAAATAAGAGTCTAGCAAGAACTATTATTAGAGATAGAGTTCATAAGTAAGAACCCACGTGTATGAATATGTGATTATTAATCCACTTATAAAGGTTTGTCACCAACCTCGAGTTCGAGTATATAATACATTAAGTATAAATCCGCACTTGAGAAATTCTCCAAGTGTGAATCTCCATGCATGAGTTTTCTAGAATTAATCCACAGTAAGTGAATCTACAATGACAACAATTACTAAGGTAATTTGCATATGCTCTAATGGAAAAAGAGGTAATATTCCATCTTGTAAGAAATCGGTACAAATGGGTAAGTAAAAATCAATCCACATTGTAGACTATAGCACAATAAATAGAAATGGAGGATTTTGACAATGCAAAATGTGTACGAATTCTCAAGATGAGACAACTCAAGAAAGGACAGGAGTACACCAAGAAGAATGCGTGAACCCTACTTGTGCAAGCGATGCCAAACAGGAGATCAAACCAATGAAGATTTGACTTATAATTCATAAATGGTATATTATACTAGAAACTCACTAGGGTCATTTGAACTTACTTAGTTTTCTTTATGTTTCCCAGGCATAATGGTTTATATAAGGAGCTGAAAAGGGATCGCCAAAATTTATTCAAGCTTGGGGGAACTTGTGTTCTAATATGCCACAATTCATTGTAGTAGATTAGGCCCATTTCTATGTTTAACGAGTTGGTCTTATAGAAAATTAATATAGTTTTATTAAGTTTTTTGTCTTAGGACATAGTGAATAAAATGAGTATTTTTATGTGTTTTATGACCTTCTAGGCCAATCTGGGACTAAAGGAATATTAATATATTGATTAAGTGTGCAGGACATCATTCTAGGGTAAAAAGACATTGGACTGCTCCTGATGTTGCAACACAAAGTTGTGATGCCGTAACATAGCAAGCAGAATACCTAATGAGTAGTTTGCCGAGGATGTCACGACACAGGCTAGATGATGTCACGACACAGCCCTAAAGACACCAAGAATAAAGCAAACTACCTTCAATGTTGTGACACAGGCTTGAGGGTGTCGCGACGCAGCTGCGACGAGGCCAATTTAATGAGCAAGGGTGTTTCCGTCTACAAAACCTAAATTAACATTCTTACCCGCCCTTACTTGAACTAGCTAGGTCATAATACATGTAATCCATAAATACTTGCTCAGAACAACACATTGGGGAGACATAAATTATTCTGAGGTTTTTATTTTGTTCTTAGTTTTTATTTAGTTTACATTATGTTCTTGTAATTGGAAGATCCTATAAGTGAGACTTTCGTGAGTGGATATTGTTCTAAAGCTACGCTTTCATTGATAAATCCATGAGCATCTCTTTCATTTATTCTATTCTTTATATGTATTTTTTTAACATTGTTAATTGAATGTTTGTGTAAAGATTAGAACCGATTTATGCTTTATACATATTTCGCATGTTTCAATTGTTTTAATCTAATTAATTGATTGATAGGTAGAATTTAATTTGGATTGGCTAGATCTAGTTTACACTGTTTTGCACTAAGTATACCTAAACTATCTTTATCTTTTAGGAGGGTTACAGTATCCTAATTGACTAAGTGTAGTTTGGACACTAATGCTGATCATAAGAAATTTATATTAATACTGTAATACCCAATTTTAGCCCGGGCTCACATATGGAAACATAATTTTTGAGGATATGCAATCTTAGATATGATATGCAATCCTAGATATGATATGCAATCTTAGATATGATATATGCAATCTTAGATATGATATATAATCTTAGAAGATATGATTTTGTAATCTTAGAGATTTAATTTTAGATACCCTTTAATCTCAGCCGTTGATCTATACCGTTGGATTTGGGGAGGCTCAACTATAAATAGAGGCCTCTCCCTTCATTGTAAGAAAAGGAGGAAAGAGGAGGAGGAATAAAAAAGAACGATTGACAGTTTTTTTAAAGGTGGCTTACTATTTTTTTCTTTCGATTTTTTTTTTACTTATTCACGATTTTAAAAAAGGGAGAAGGTGATACCACTGCGAATTTTATTTATTTTTTATTTAGCCCCTCCGGCTTTTAATATTTTTGTAATTAAGTTTTCTTTATTTTTTTAATTTACCCTTTTATTTATTTTAAATTCCAATTTAATCCTTTTGAACGACACCGTTTTAGAGGAGAAGGGAAAATTTCCCTTCCAGCCCCTCTATGTAATTCGTTCATTCAATTTAGTCCTCCAAATTTTATTTATTTGCATATTTACCCCAAATTTGTTTACTTGTAGTTCAATTTAATCCTTTTTATATTTTCTTAAAATTAGTTAATTTTGTTAATGTAATTATTATTATTATTTTCATATGTAATTATTATTATTTTAGCTATATATATATGTATACTTGTTTCTATGTGCGTATTTATATTTTTTTAAAAAACTAATATTTTTCATATTTTTTTTAATATGAGGTAGTTATTTTTATTTTATTTTATTTATATATAATTATTTTTTATAATCTATATATGTTATATTTATCTTTGTATATATTTGTATGTATACATATTAATATTTTTAACAGTTTTTTATATACTTGCATATATATATGAATATATTTATTTTTTAAATGCTCAAATATATGTATTTTTAACACTTACTTTATAATTTATATTTTATTTTCACAAATGCATTATATATTCTGCTTTTATAAATTTTAATCCAAAGTTACATATGTAAATTATGTGTATGGCTTTTAATTTCAATGTATATATTATGTGCCTTTTATTCTTTATATTTTGTTTATTTTCTTCATTCGATTATTAATTCATGTTTTCGTTTATATGTTAAAAGAATTGTTTTTATGATTTATTTGATATTTTGTATGTGATTATTTTTATTATGTATATTGATTTTATTTATATTATTTCTAGGCCATTGTAATATTTATTATTGCATTGTATATTTAATATAGCATCACATCATTCTTTACTCGATTTCAAACTTTTCAAAATTGAGAGAATGCTTGAATTTAGGATTTTCAAGGAAATTGAGCCCTAACGTATTGGGTTCCGATTTTCTTCGTTAAGTCTAACAATCGAGCATTTCTCTTTAATCAAAAAATAAGAATTCATTATTGGGAATTCAACACGTTGTGTCCTAACGTATTGGATGTGACGCATTGATTTCTCGAAATGAAATTTTTTTCTAAAAACAATAAAGGAAATATTCCGAGTTTGGGATTTTAAAGGAATTGTGCCCTAACGTATTGGGTGTGATTTCTTAAATCTTGGATAAGTGGATGTTCTTTTAAAGTAAAGGAAATATTCCGAGTTTGGGATTCTAGAGGAATCGTGCCCTAACGTATTGGGTGTGATTTCTTAAATCTTGGATAAGTGGATGTTCTTTTAAAATTTTATTGTACAAGTATTTTGGCCCAATTCATTTTGGGGAAAATTAGAATCTCGTGCCCTAACGCATTGGGTGTGGTATCTTCTTTCTCCTAAATAATAAGGGTCTTAATCGTAGCCTTTTAAGTTTTGCTAAGGATTACGTTTTTCCAAATTCTCGACCTTAAGACACTAATTAATTAACTAGGTACCAATTTTGGGTGTTACGAGGTGCTAATCCTTCCTCATACGTGAATCGACTCCGGATCCGTTTTCTAAAACTCGTAGACCAAAGCCATTTTTTAGGTGATCCAATCACACCCTAATAAAGATTGGTGGCGACTCCCTATTTTAATTTTTTAAAAAGTCGACAACCTAAAACATTTTTGTTTTTCAAAAGATGGTTTCGACAAATACAATCTAAATTATTCAAACTGGAGGATTAGAAGTAAATAACATAGCATGAAGTGATTCAATATGGTAGCCATAGTAGATTGGATAAGTATTAGACGCCCCACAGGAGAGAGAAAAATTTCTTTCCAAGAACTCAAGTGGTGATTATGAAAATTTTAACACTTCACATAATATGCTATGCATACGCTTAGAAGTGATCATGGGTCGGACCGTAACAAAATTTCAAGCCCGTTTGATAGGCTGAGCCCAGCCCAACTCAAAAAATAGGCTTAAAATTTTGTCCAAGCTCAACTTGAATAAAAAAGCTAAAACCTAAGCCCGGCCCGCCCGTATTAAAATTTTTTATATAAGTTTTTAAATATAATACATCAAATACATTAAAATAAATGTTTCCCAATAAACTGAAAATACGCCTGTGTGGCTGGCCGTGTGGTCTATTCTAGGCTTGATTTTACCTTGATTTTCTCGTAAAAGAACACACACCTGACTTTGGGGTCTCAAACGATGATCCTTGACTCCAAATCTAATCTAGGATACCTACAACAAGTCTTTCAACGGAGAAATACACACGAATTAATAACGATTTTCAAGATTTATCAAGATTTATCAAGATTTCGGGAAATATTGACAAGATTTGATGGCATTACACTAAACAGGTATGAAGAACGATTGAACGGAGTTCGACTTTGAGTTCAAATTAAAATTTTAGGAGAGAATGAAATAGAAAAGGGGAAGAAATAGGGAAATAGAAAGTAAAATTTTAGTTCAATTAGAAAAAAGTTTTATGTTGATTTGGAGATTAAATACTTAGGGTTTTCAAAATTTTGGAGAGTGGTGTGACTTGAACCTAAGAAGCAAATGGGAAAATAAAAAGGTCTAACCATTTAAGCTACTACCCACACTTAACATATTTCTACAATATTTAATATATATATTCTAGTTTGGTTTCGTTCCTTAGTTACTAAAAAAAATAAAAGAAAATGAAAAGAGTGGGGTTTGAGCTAGAGGTGCTCATGGGCCGGGCCCAGAAAAAAATTTCGGCCCGGGCCCCGAAATATGGGCCTGAAATTTTGTCCAGGCCTGGCCCGGGAAAAAATTCATAAGCTCGAGGCCGACCCGGCCCTGTCATTTTTTTAATAAACACCAAAAATTTATTTTAAAAATTAAAAAAAAGTATTTTAAAAATATTTTAATATAAAAAAATAAAAAAAGTATTTTAAAAATATTTTAAAATAATAAAAATAAAAAATAAAAAATTTTATTATATTCGGGCCAGGCCGGGCCGGGCCTGGGCCAAAAAAGTGGTGCCCGAGGCTCGACCCATTTTCTAAACGGGCCTTTTTTTTGCCCAAGCTCATATTTCGGACCTATATTTTTACCCGAACCCTCCCATATTTCGGGCAGGCCGTCGGGCCGCCTCTAGTTTGAGCCTAAAATTTCTTAAGAATTACTCTAGCTACATAACCATCAAGACTAAACCATTTCTTAATAATTTATTAATTCTAACCCTATATATTTTGGGGCGTTACAACTCACATGTGATGATATTTAAATCAAAATAAATTTGGAGAGAACATATACAAGATTTACATAAGGTAAGACTTGAACATACACCATCATAACACATAAAATTATGAGCTTTGCGTATTTAGTTTTATTTGTTTCTTGTATATTATTTTAATTAGGTTAAAATTAACTAGAGTCAATTTTGTATTTCTCAATCTATATTGATACCAGGATAATTATTTGATACTTTAGTGGCTTTAACCCCACAAGGGGGTTAAGATGCCACCAAATGTTCTTAATTGATATTTTAAAAATAATAATAAATAATACACTCATCTTAACTCCACTTGTGGAGTTAAAAACCTTCACAACTTGTGTATCAAATACCTACTATACCATTAGAGTTAGTTGCATCAAACACCCAATAACTAAATTGGTCCTCAAACTTTAAAGCATTCTAATCACATACTCAAACTATTGATGTTATATCAATAAGATCCTCTCATTACTAAAATCATTAATTTAACTGCTAAATGAGACATTAGATCTTATGTGACATAATTTAAAATGAAAAAATTAAAGAAAGATGAATATTGTAAGAAATAAATGTTATAAAAATCTTTTTTTGAAGCTTTTACGGAAACTATGGTTCTCTCTCTCGGTTTCACTTTATTTTTAGTTTTTAATTTTAAAAGTTATGTGATAACATTTTACTTTTCTTTAATACTTTCATTTAAAAATATTATGTCATATAAAATTTTATATATCATTTAATGGTTTTAATAATAGAGGGTCTAATTGATATAACACCGATAATTTAAAAATATAATTAATAGGTTTTAAAATGTAGAAACTAATCTAGAATAATGATGATAATTTAAAGATGATTGATGCATTATGATTCCTTTGACTAAGTTTGGTTTCTTGAGTTGAGCAGTACAACAATAAAAGCAATACAAGCTTAAATTATTTTTAAAAATAAAATAGGATTAATTAGGTATTTTAAATTTATATCTATACTATTATAATTTGTTTTACAAGAGTGGCACAAACGATGCTTTTCCCAGAAACGCTGCTATAGAACAAACCTTTAGCGACGCTTCTCGCAAAAACGCCACTAAAAACATAACATTTAAAAAAATTATTTTAATCAAATAATATTTATTTTTATGATAAATATTATATTATGTTTTATTTTAAAATTTAAACTTTAAATATACTTCAAGGATAAATAAAAAAATTATTATTTCAATTAAATTTCCTATACAAATTTTAACTTTAAAACTAAATATAAAAATTAATGAATTTAGTTTTAGAATTTAAAATAATAAATTAATAACACAATTAAAATCCAAAAGTTAGAACTCAAGTTGTCGTAAATATTAAAGTAAAAATAAAAATTTAGAATCAAAACTAAAATAAATAATACATATGAGAAACAGACTGACTAGTTGAACCTGCCTATGACTATACACATCGCAAGAGAATTGAGTTGAAGCTCTATCAGCAACATCTTTAGTTTCATTGGCGCTGCAATTGGCACTCTTTTCCACCTCAAGATTGGAGGCAAAGTCTATGTCATCTAGGACTTTGGTGAAGAATCAGAAATTCCAGGGTCTGCACAAGGCTTTTGCACTTTTATTGCGTTTTTGAGAAAGCGCCGCCAAAACCCCGAAAGCTCGGCCTCGTTGGGCATAGGTTTTTTGCGGCGCTTTTTTGGAAAACGCCGCTAATGCTTATTTTTAGCGTCGTTTTCCATAAAGCGCCGCTAATATTTGATCTTTAGCGGCGTTTTCTGAAAAGCGCCGCTAATGCTCGATCTTTAGGGCGTTTTTTATCCAAACGCCGCTAAAAATGCCGCTAAAAGCCTGTTTTGGTGTAGTGATTATAGTTATATAAATAGATAGATAAACAGAAGCTATCATCTATTTATTATTTTTTAATGAAAGCAAACATAAAGAATTAAACTAATGGCCACATTGTTTTTCTAATCTATTAGAATTTAAAACTTTTATTATCTTTATACATAGATTATTAAATATCTGCAAATCTTTTTTTTTGGCGAAAGACATTTTTGCTGTGTAGTTAGCAGTTTGATTTTTTCTCTAGAAACATGTCTTAAGAGCCAACGACTTTTATGTTGCAAAATTTGTTAAATCCGCCTAATCAGAGTTAAATTCGAATCTATCAATAAATTGTCTTGGATAGCTTTGACAGTATGCAAACTGTGAGGTTGAGTCACTACCTTTCTATAGCCTTGTTTTTGAAGGAATACCAAACCATCCAAAATACCCTATAATTCAGCATTAAACACCGAATACTACCTCAAATGTCGATTATACCCAAAAGTCCAATCTCCATTCCCATCACGCACCCCTCCCCCAACAGCTCTAATTTCTGAGTTGAATTTAACAGTAATATCAATATTTAAATGAACTCAATTACTAATCAAGACCTAACTGGAGTTACCGACTAATCTAAGTGTCTTTATGAGCTAAATGTACTGCTTTGCCAGTTATAGGAGACTTTTACAATCTCAAATAGACTCCTTATTTTCTTGTTCTTTTTCATTCTATTGGAAGAAACTTTTATAGCAAATTAACGAGAAGATTTGACTTTTGACAGACATAGGTGATGAAGATGACATGAGTCGAATTTGGTGGAGATTGATTAAAAAGCTTTATAAATTATACGGTAGTTTTAAGTTTTAATAGAAATTTGGCAAAGCTTTAGGTTATCTTAATTAATGGATAAAAATTGTTGTTGACCAAGATTTTTTTTTGAGCCGCTCAATGTGGTAACCTATGATTGGATTAGGTTAACTGATTTAATATAAAATTTAAATAATTAATTTTAGGATAAATTATATTATTAATTATTAAACTATAAGTTTATTTGTTTTGATAAATAATTTAATTATTCAAGAAAAATTTAGGATAAATAATTTGTTTTGATAATTTAATTATTCAAAAAATTTTATTTAAGTCACGGAATTGTTAAAATTGATGCTATATGGATTTTTTTTGTTATTGAAGCTTTATTTTCCCTTCTCTTCTACTGTTCAATTTTTTTTCATGAAACAACTTTGGATGTCACAAATTTGCGAACCAAAATTCAAACAGCCTTTTTCCTCAAGTTCTGATATTGACCGTCAAAACAACTTGGATCTAAGATATGTTGTTCTACTCAACAATAGGTACTGATATACCGTACCGGTTATCAAATCATCACTTGGAGCTCGTTGATGGAACTTTTGTAAAATAAAAATAAAAACCTTAACAACTTAATGACTTAAATAAAAATTTATCCATAATTTAATAACTAATGGTATAATTTACCCTTAATTTTTATACTAATAAACAATAAATCTAATAAATAATTAATGAATTTTATATTTAGTTTGATATAATGATCTTTCGTTCAAAATAAGAGGTTAAAGGTCTCAATTTTATCACTCGGTAAATAATAAATAATCTAAAACGAAAGTAATAAATTGATTTGATTTTTATCAAATCAGAAAATATCTAATATTAAATGTTATACCACATTAAACATGCCTCCAATTTCCAATTAAAATTATTCTCTATCTTTACATTGTTTGTGTTGTTGGACTCTACTAGTCCTTTTGCAGGCGAACGTGGCGGCACACGCGGAGAAAACGGCACGAGCGGGGGCTGCCGTTTGGGGGGCGACGGTTGCTGTTTTTGCTTTGGGGTTTCTTTGCTGTTAGGTTTAGGTTATTTTGGGCTAGGGTTAGTTATTTTTTGGGCCTATTTTTGGGTTTGGGTTTTTTATTTGTATATGGGTTGGTTTATTTTGGATTAGGCCGAAATTAAATTAGATTGGTACGAGAACTTCAATATTGCAAAGATGATGTACTACTTCTATTATCTATTACACTATATAGAAGGTTTTTAGGGATATTAATTTCTTGCCACTTGCCAATCAAGTAAGGCACTTTATGTTACTTTATTGTCTATAAGAAAAAGCATAAACAATACATATAAGATATACTATTAATTAAATATTACAATATATATAAGTATGGCTTTTAGGATCTTAATTGGTTGCCATTTGCGAATCAACGAGGGACTTTATTTTACCACTTTTTTTGAATTAAATCGATTCTTCTCTTCGATTTTAATTAAATAAATTAATATAAAATTTATTAGAAATTATAAGATCTTACTCAGTCAATTTTTTAGTCCAATTCATATTGGTTTGCGGGTTAATCAATGTTTTTGCTTTGTTCCAATTTGGACTATTTGTCGATTTTTGGTCTAAACAGTCCGATCTATTGGTCCAGTCTTGTTTCAAAAACCTCACATTTTACTTTATCGTATAAAAGAAAAAAAGAATATTAAATAAATAAATAAAAATAGACATAAAAGACACTATTAAATTAATAAAATAAATATACAAAAGAATATTCAATTATTTTATTTTAAGAGCTACACTTAATTAATTAATCAGCAAATATATTTAAATTGACAATAATTTAAAAATCTGTAATATTCAAGTTGAGTTTAAAGAGAATTGTATAAAAGAAAATGTTTATCTTCTCGTAAAAGAATACAACAATTTAATTGGTTATACAAAGTTGTTTTAACGGTGATGTTGTATTTAAATATATTAAACTCAATTTATTTGGAAATAAACAAATTGCAATTAAAAATAAAATTGAACTCTTATCTTAGCAAAAAATCTAAAAGTAAATTAGATATCTCAACAAATTCTAGAATTTCTTTTATTGGCTATGTCAGGTATACATATTTAACTAATTATGATATTGTGTCATTAAATTCACTTACCTATTCTAATTTAAGATTCATTAAGTTAAGCAACTTTCATCTCATCAGTGTGTGATAATTTTCTTCCTTGACCCTTATTTTTATTGTCATCAATATTTATAACTAATATTAAATAATGTAATTCATGTAATGAATGATCGTATGGTATGTTAATTTACTTTTTGTACGACTATAAATGGAAATTGAACTCCCTCAGGAACCTCAAATGCGGGTGTAGCTATAATGATACACATAATATGAAAAAAGTATCTAACTAATATTAATTATTACGTTTATAAATAATGTAACGTAATGAATGTATTGAAAAGCTTTCCATTTATATACATTTTGTACAAAATAGTTTATGTTGGAGATCAAGCCGATTAAGCAACAAACAAATAAAAATAGCAGAAGAAATTGAGAAATTGAACACACAAACTTCACGTGGAAAAACCCCTCCAAGGAGAATAAAAAACCACAGGCAATGATAATTTTATTATAATGGCGAAAGAACAAAAAATACAAAAAATAAAGATAAAACTAAACCCAAAAAACAAAGAACCCTCAAAACATAAACACAAAATTCTTCAAAAGTGGTATGAGTTCTAATATCTAATGGGTGTATTTTCTAAGGTTGTAAAAGAGCCTATTTATAGGCTAAATTCATAGGTCAAATAAATTATGCTAATAAATGCTAAATATATTATACTAATAAATACTAAATCTTCTAGAAAAAAATATATTTTGTTTAACTTGACTTGCAAGTGATCTCTCATTTGACTGAAATATGAGGTATACTCAACAATTTAAATAAAACCAAGCAAGAAGTAAAGAGAGGAGAGAATTAACACATGTTAATGCAATTTAGATCAGCAATCCTATGCTTACAAAGCCTCGCTTAGAAAATAATTTTCTTTCAACAATTCGTCTAGTATAACTCAGGGGCATAGTTAAGGGGGCTGGCAAAGGCCTCGACCCCCCTAAATGTGTGACAATTAGGGCTAGTTATAGTTGGTACAAACAATTCCTTTAGCCATGTTTTGATAAATTTCAACCTTTCATTTAAAAGATGAAATTATGTCATTAAATATTCTAAATAATTGTCTCATAAAGCTTTCACAAATAAGTTTCCCAACCACTTCAAATACTCTCGAAAATAAGGATAAGAATAATATTTTTCAACAACTCAAACTCTTCCCTCTTCTTCTCCAAGTCAATTGAAAAAAGTGAGTCATTACATAGTATAACGCGAAATTCCTCTTTTCTTTGCTACTCTAGAACATTTAAAAATTTACATAGTAAAAAATGCCAACATAACTCGTCTCCTCTAATTGTCCCAAAATAATTGTCTTTGAAAAGCGCCGCAACAGAAGCCACTAATGACTGCACCGCTAACTTTAGCGGCGTTTTTAGAAATAAACGCCGCTAAAGGTGTTGGTCTATAGCGGCGCTTCTAGCACAAACACCGCTGAAGACTAAGACCTTTAGCGGCGCTTTAGTGGAAGCGCCGCTAAAGATCAGGGTCTTTAGCGGCGTTTTTAAGAAGCCGATAGAAGATCGACGCTAAAGATTAGGGTCTTTAGCGGCGCTTTTCCCACAAACGCCGCAAAAGACCACGATCTCTAGCGGCTGACCACAAACGCCACTAAAGAACCTAATCTTTAGCGGCGCTTTCCCCACAAACGCCGCTAAAGACCATGATCTTTAGTGGCGCTTTTTCCACAAACGCCGCTAAAGACCCTTATGTTTAGCGGCGCTTTAGTGGCTTTTTTTGAAAAACGCCACTAAATTTGGCAGATTTGTAAAATAAATTTTTTTATATTTTCAGCCCTCCTGTAAAAACAAATCAGAAGAAATCATATCTAAACCAGCCAAAAGTAATAAATCTATATATTAAACAAATAATATAATAAATATCAATAAATAAAATAGAATTTGTATTATTCTTACAAAAATGTTAAAAGTTAAAATGATAATTAAAAGTCAAAATTGAAGTATATTTACACGATAGTCTAAGACGGCGGCTGTTGCAACTGCTGAAACATCTTCATCATACTCTGAAGCTGCTGTTGGAGTTCATCGAACTTTTGACGCTGCTCTGCTTCCCTCGCTGCAGCCTCTACTTCTCTCGCTATAGCCTCTGCTTCCCTCATTGCACTTGCACTTCTCTCATTGCCGCCTCTACTTCTCTTCTTGCCAGATTCGCTTTAAGTCATTCTTGGAGTTCTTCATACTTCGTTGAACCTCGACTTCTCTCATTGTTGCATCGACTTTAAGTTGTAGCCGGAGTTCTTCATATCTTTTTTGAACCTCAACTTCTCTCGATGTTGCCTCCGCTTTAAGTTGTGTAATTTGATCAGTTGTTGTCGCTTGCATCTGAGCCATCTGGTCTCTTAACCTCTGAACTTCAGGTTCAGCTCGACTCCCCGAAGGCATATATTGTTGCGAGCTAGATCCAAAATATTGGGATGGGTTAACAAAAGATCCTTGAAATCGAACCCGACCATACCTTTCAGACCCAAAACTTCAAGTGATAATCCGGTTATCAATGTCGTCAATATGAACAGAACTATCACTTGGAAGCAATCGCCCAGACTCGCCTTTTTATCCTTTAATTTTTCCTAAAAATAAATCACATAGTTAGGAACATAATATATATTAAAAACCCAATGCAACATAACTTAAAAATATTTGCATTACAATAAATGAAATAAATCATTAGAAAATAAACACTATAAATAATTAAAACAAGTGAAATTGTATTAAGCAAACGTACATTATTTCTGCACTTGTGAGTCATAGGGTTTCTATCTTTCTTCCTATAGTAATGTCAAAAAGTTGAAGGCATCCAACTTTTTGACCGGACGACAGTTCCTACAATACAATAGTAAAAATATTAATTGATAGAAAGTAATAAATATCTGCCAATATTAAAAAATTCAAAATACCTCTGCATGAGCTACACACGCAAAACTTTTCGACCTAGCTGTGTGAGTGAATTTTTGTTGCTGCCTACTATTTTTTCCAACTCGTTCACGATCCTACATTATGAAATTATTAGTACGTTAATTAGGAAATACTATGCACTAAAATAATTACAAAATTTTATAAGTTACACATACCTCTCCTTTCTTCGAAGTCCAAAATCTAACGACCTCTTCCCACTGGTACCTCAAAGATTCCGCGGGACATTTTGTAATCTCTCGTCGAGTGTTGTTTTGTCTTAAAATAGTCTTTCTTTAAAGTGCTCTTATGGTCTCTCCATCTTTTTCCCAATGCCTTCTTTACATAAGCATCGGAGACATCTAGAGCAAATCTCGCCTACAAAAAACACAACTTAAGAAAGTAAATGTAAACGAAACTTAAACCCAAGTATTATAAATGACATACACGTTTTGTTACCTTAATGTTATCGAGCTTGGTTCTTGTTACTCTCGGCACTTTATGCCATGACTCGAAGTTAATTGGCAACATATTTGCATTCCGTGCTAGAATGCCCATGTATCCTGCTAAAAGGTGAGCTTCTGATCCAACAGGCTGACCAAAGCTATTACTGCATACTTGGACACGCTCGACTAGATCTAGCTCGTATAAATCGCTCAGTACCGTACGTCCGCGAACTCTCCGCGTCCCACCAGTTTCATCTGAAAAATAAAAGTATTGTAATATACGAAATTTAAAAAAAATAAACAAGAAGTCAACACACATGTAAATTAAATGTTAAATTACTTTGAACTTCTATAGGTTCCTCGTGTGTAACCGAACATTCAAGATCCAACAATGATCATTGTTCAAGGTCTTTGTTTGTTTCTGCCGAGTTTGGAGTACCTTGAACAATGCGGTGCGATCGCACTTTTTTTCTAGGCATTTTATCTACAATACAAATAAACTAGTTGAAAACATAGTATACAATTACAACAATAGTATCACATATAAAATAGTTGAAATATCATCATTCGTAAATATAATTAGATAATCGTAAAAGCTTACTACATTATAATTCGTAAATATCTTCATCTGTATCCTGGCGGACCCATTGAAATTGTGTACTAGTACTATGGATGTTTTCGTTTAAGTTCTATTCTGGAAATGGCAAAGTTTGTGTTCTGTCGTCAATGTCATCTCTACTTCCACTGCCCATGTCAAACAAGTCTCTGGGGATGTTACAGAGTACAACGTACCAACCCTCATCAGTTGGATCTTTTGAGTAAAAAACTTGTTTGACTTGAGAATAAAATACATACGGCTCATCAATCAATTGTTGTCCTGTGTGAATCAATCGAGCGAAGTTTACCATTGTGAAACCAAATTGATCTTGCTTGATTCCACGTGCAGTATTAACATCGGCCCAATCACCTCGAAATAAGACAACATTCCATTTGCCGTAGTAATCCAACTCAATTATGTCAGTAAGAAGTCCAAAATATTCCACATTTCCCTCCACAGGATTATTGTCCCTAGCACTAGCATAACTTGTAATTGAGGAATTAACAACTATTCCACAATTTTGCGTTCTCCTCAATCTCTCGCGATATTTTGTACGAAATCAATCCGTTTATGAGGAACGACTACATCTTTTAACCACCCGATTTGGACCTTGGGAAAGCCATTTAACTTCGTCGTGACGTTCTTCCCACTCCAAACCTATTGAATGGAAAGTAAACCGAGTAATTAAAATGTTTTGAGTAAATATTATTATTTGTCGGTGAAAGCCCCAATTACATACCATTTGGCTTAACCATTCATGAAAAGATTCAGAACAACTTATTGATATCTCGATGTTGTGTTCTTGAGCGCGAACGAGATCTCAATATTTGTTTATACTCACTATGTTAAAAATATGTTCATTTGTAAGACTATAAACAATTTTTAAATGATGAATATTTATCAAATTTCTAGAACTTACTTGCGTAAAGGTTCCATTGATTCGTGGTGAAATGAACATATCGATGTGCTTGTACCCACGATAAATCATCTAATTCTGCAATTTCAATTTTACCGATTGGTTCTCCAAAACTTTGAAACAAATAATTATCGGCAAAGTTATGATCCGTGAGTCCAGCATTTCTATTTGGTCTGTTCAACCTTGTTTCAACATCTTCCAAATATCTTGAACAGAAGGTCATACATTCCTCTGCCAAGTAGCCTTCAGCAATCGATCATTCTGAATAACGCTTGTTGCGGCAATAAGACTTTAATTTGGATAGAAACCTAAACACGATATACAACATTATCAAAAGTTGTAACTAAAGGCATATAGGTGAATGAAGGAAAATTTTAAAAATTGTAATTAACACCTTTCTATGGGATACATCCATCGATAGAAAATGGGTCCGCCAAGAATTGCTTTATGCAGGAGATGGATTATCAAGTGAACCATAATAGTGAAGAAGGAAGGTGGGAAGATTTTCTCCATGTTGCATAAAGTTAAAGCGGCTCGATCCTGTACCTTCTGAAGTTCTTGAACATCCAAAACTTTGCCACAAATGGCTTTCATTATATTGGATAGTTCAATTATACAATCGTCACCTTCTTGAAATACAACATCGTGAGAACAACTGGCGATAAATCTTGCATTAAGATGTGATAGTCATGTGATTTTAGCGAATATAGTCTTCGATCTTTAACACTAACACATCGAGATATATTTGATGCATACGCATCTGGAACCTTTATATCCTTCAACACCATGCAGAACACTTCTTTCTCTATCTTCGACATTGAGAAAATAGAAGGCGGCAACCGATATTTACCATTCGGAAGTGGATTCGGATGAAGATCAGGTCGAATTCCCATCTGAACTAAATCAAGTCGACTCTGAAGATTGTCTTTTGATTTTCCGTCTACATTCAAAATTGTACAGACAATGTTCTCGCAGACATTTTTCTCAATATGCGTAACATCAAGATTGTGTCGTAAAAGGTGGTGCTCCCAATAAGGCAACTCAAAGAAAATACTTCTTTTTTTCCACAAGTCCGCCTCATTAGGATCATCCTCTTCATCGGAGTTATCATCAGCTTCATTATTTGATCTTCTATTTCTTTGCGTGTTTGGCGGTTGATTCATCTTCCCATAACTGAAATTCATATCTTCCAACATTAACAAGATTTCAGATCCACTTGTCTACGAAGGAATTTCTCTGAACTCTTCAGTACCATCAAATGCCGAACTCTGAAATTTAAATCTATGATTTTCCGGTAACCATCGACGATGCCCCATGTAAGAGAACTTATTCCCATTGTATAACCATTGCGAACATGTTTGTGCAGCACAACAAGGGCACGCATAACGACCCTTGGTACTCCAACCGGATAAATTAGCATAAGCGGGAAGTCATTAATGGTCCACATCAAAGCTGCACGTAAATTAAAGTTCTCCTTTCAAGACATCGTATGTCTCGACACCACCCATAATTGTTTTAACTCTTTAATAAGTGGTCGTAAATAAATGTCGATATCATTCCCGAGCCCTTTCTCTCGTGGATAATCATAGATAAGATAAGGAAGATTGCTTCATGCAAATCCACGGAGGCGATTGTAAGGAACAAGCACTCATCGGCTAAATCTTCGTATGCGATACTCATGATCTTGTAAGGATTAAATCCATCAGATGCTAGGCCAAGCCTCACACTCCTCGGATCGCTTGCAAAGCTTGGAAATTTATTGTCAAATGATTTCCAAGCTAAAGAATCTGTCGGATGCCTTAATAATCCATCATCGGTTCGTCCTTCATGGTGCCACGTCATTGACTCCGCTGTCTTCGACGACATGAAAAGCCTTTGAAGCCTTGGTATCAGCGGAAAATACCACAAAATCTTGACCGGCTTCTTTCTTGGCTGTGCATCATTTTCATCGTCGTTCCCATCTTCTGTGTTTCTATTTATCCAACGGGATTCGCCGCATACATGACAGCACTGTTGGTTTCTCCGATCGCCCCAATACAACATGCAATCATTCGGGCAACTATGGATTTTGTTGTACCCAAGACCTAAGTCTTTTATCATTTTCTTCATATCTTTGCATGACTGAGGGATTTTTGCAAGCGAAACATTTCTCTCAAAACTCTAACAAAGATTGTCAATGAGTTCCGGTCCACCCTCCCAAACATTTTAACTGGAAAAGACGAATGCAGAAAGACATTTTTGAAAACTTCGATCCCTCGTATAGTTCTTCGTTCATCTCATTAAGTAGCGCGTAGAACTTTGCTGCTTCTCCATTCGGCTCTTCATGATGTACACTTCTTCCGGGTTCGGTAAAAGTATTTCCACCGAGATTACAATCATCAGATGGCACAAAGTCGGGTGGGAACGGCTGTAAACCATGACTGTGAATATTAAATGCTTCTCGCAACATCCCTTCCATGTCATCCCCTCTAACAGACTGATGGTAAGCAGTACTATCATAAGATACATCCATCCTTGAAGAGGAAGTACTAGGCGGGCATTCTCCATGAAAAAACCATTGTTTATAACCACGAACAAACCCATCAACAATTAGATGCTCGTATACAACTTCACGATAATGCCAGTTTATGTTGACACACTTCTTACACGGGCAAAGAATCATGTTCTCTTGGCTTGCATATTGAAATGCAAAATTTAGAAAAGTTTGTACTCCATTTCGATAACCGTCGCTTACCCTTGACAAATTCATCCAATACCGGTCCATTTCTTATTTCTTGAAGCCTAATCTTGACAATAAATTGCACGGGTTTAAGATTTAGGAATAAGTATAATTAAGCTATGTAAGTTATGTATTATGTAAGTTATTTATTATGAAAATTATGTAAGTTGTGTATTATGAAAATTATGCTATGTAAGTTATGTAAGTCATATAAGTTATGTATTATGTAAGTTATGTAAGTTATTTATTATGAAAATTAAGTAAGTTATGTAATTTACGAATAATTAAAAAATGTAAGTTATGTAAGTTATTTATTATGAAAATTAAGTAAGTTATGTAATTTACGAATAATTAAAAAATGTAAGTTATGTAAGTTGTAAGTTATGTAAGTTATGTATAAAATTAATTAACTAAGTTATGTAATTTATGTATAATATTAATGTAAGTTATGTAATTTATGTATATTAATTAAGTTATGTAATTTATGTATAATATTAATGTAAGTTATGTAATTTATGAATAATTAAAAAATGTAAGTTATGTAAGTTGTAAGTTATGTAAGTTATGTATAATATTAATTAACTAAGTTATGTAATTTATGTATAATATTAATGTAAGTTATGTAATTTATGTATATTAATTAATTAAGTTATGTAATTTATGTATAATATTAATGTAAGTTATGTAATTTATGAATTATTAATAAAATGTAAGTTATGTAAGTTGTAAGTTATGTAAGTTATGTATAATATTAATTAATTAAGTTATGTAATTTATGTATAATATTAATGTAAGTTATGTATAATATTAATGTAAGTTATGTAATTTATGTATATTAATTAATTAAGTTATGTAATTTATGTATAATATTAATGTAAGTTATGTATAATATTAATTCATTAAGTTATGTAATTTATGTATAATATTAATGTAAGTTATGTAATCTATGTATATTAATTAATTAAATGATATGTACAAGCTTATTGAAGCTAAGAAAAGTAGAATTATCCTTTCACTTTTGTGTCTCCTTTTCTCTCTTATTCTTACTATAGTTCTTTTAGTTTTATAATGTCTTGATATATAAAATTAGTCAAATTTTAATTTTGGTCCTTATACTATTCTTAAATTTGAGATTTTATATTTATATTTTAATTTTGACATAATTTGGTATCTCAATGTTTATAATGCTATTAGTTAAATGAAATATCTTATTTTAATTAAAATGCTTATGAGAATTTTAAAATTTTTAATTTCATTAAACTTCTTTGTTAAATTCAGTCCATTAGAATGTGTTAAACTCTTATAATGTCACAACAACAAATTTAATAGAAAAATATTAATAGTGTTAACAAATGAACTCCAATTTTAAATTCTAAAAATAAAGAGACTAAATTATTAAAATAAAAATTTGGAGATTGAACATCAAATATACAAAGAATACAAAAGCTTGAAATTTTAATTATTTAGTCTAAAACTAATTAACCCAACCCGAGACATAAATTGAAAACCATATTAGTTTTAATAACTTTAATGTTGTTTTCTAGGCCCTAGCTAACCATTTTCTAAAGATATTTAACAAACGAAAAAGAACCTCCGAAAGATGTTTTATGTAATGTGGAAACTTGGTGAAAGATAAAATATATTTATTAGATAATTGAAAATAAATTTATTTTTACGCTTTACGTTAAATAAATTAATAATATATTTATAATTAAATAAAACAGTAAAAGCTAATTTTAGTAAGTCATGTATTTAACATTCTGTTAAATCGGGCAGCCCATTTTTACAATGTATATACAATATCCAAATCTCGTGTGTAAGAAACAAACAGCAGAGAACTAAGTCGACTCATTGAACAAAGCAGAACAGACATGTAGGAACTCGGTGTAGGAACAAAGCAGAACAAACATGTAGGAACAGAGCAGTAAAAATCGTGTAACATAGTTTAACATTGTTTACCAACTACAGAGCTAATTACAGAGTGCTGGAAAATCGATTACGTTCTAAGAAAATTACTTTCAACAATTTTTACTGCAACATGGAGAAAAATTTAAAAATATATACAGAAGGAAGAGCAATAAAGCATTTACAGAGAAGCGGTTTTATACTAAATTACTCCAAAGCCTCAACAATATATGAATAAATTAGGCTTTGTCCATTTCACCCAAGAAGTTTTCTCGCAGACATTTTAAAATGCACAAAAATTTCCAAGCCGTTGCACAAAACTGTGATGCTTATTTGAGGAAATTCACAGTGAAGTCAACTAAAATTAAAGATTGTCGAAGAGTAAACGACGCAACAATTTTAGTTCAGTTGTTTACCCCTTTTTAGTAATAACTAAATAAATTCAACTCTGAAATCAGAAGGAATAAAAGTAAGGAAATTTTGATTAAAATAATATCAGGAAACTTACCTAAATACGAGCTGATCAATAAGGTAGTAACAAATGGTTAATCCACAATTTTGAGTTCTCCTTTCTTTAACAGTTGGCCAAATGCAGTGTTAATTCTGGGGAACAAAACTTGAACATAAGAACAACTGTTATTTTTAAGTCTTCAACAATGAGAATAACAAACTAGAAAGGAAGCACAGGATCGGTACTTCTTCCCAAACCCTAGACACGTAAAAATTCCCAAATTCCCCGAATTCCCAAACAAACTGGCCAAAGCTTGGTGATTGAACTTGGACTCTAAACCCCAAATTCCCAAATTCCACTGAACCCAAACCTTAAATCAAGATACATTGTTTTAAAAGAAAAAAAGCTTACCTTTTAACCACAAATTCTGCAACTTTGATAGTATCCTGTCAAGATTGACTCAAATGTTGCATCGTTTCTGATGATTTATGAGTTCTCCTCTCCCTTTTTTCCTTTGTATTTTCTCTTTCGTTTCTATCGCTTTCGTTTTGTCCTCTCTACTTCTGTTTCTATTTGTGTTCTGCCTTATAGAGAAAATGATAAGTTAAAACACGATGAACAGAAACGACGTCGTTTTGCCAAAATTTTAAGACACCATTCCGGCGTTTCTTAGGAAAACGCCACTATTGCTTGTATATTTGCGGCGTTTCCAAAAAACGCCACTAAAAATTTAAGTTATAATCTGAAACGGCGCCGTTTAATAAAGCTTTAACGCATATTTCTGGCATTTTCTATAAAAAACGCCACTAAAAAATAATTTGCTCAAGCTAAACGCCGTCGTTTAGCTAATATTTTAAGTCACTTTTATGGCGTTTCCTTGGCGCCACTAGAAATTAACAAAAAGCGCGTTGAATTAATATAGAGAAATGCTAAGTTAAAATTGAATACGGAAACGGCGTTTAGACATTGTTTAATACCCTTTTGCGGCGTTCTCGAAAACACGCCGCTATTGATTCCAAAATTTCCGGCTCTATCACCAAAACGCCACTACTACTTAACGTACAACAAGCCAAACGGTGACGTTTCAAGTAATTAATTCTAAACTTTTTATAAGTTAAAAATCGTGTAGACAGACGGCGTCGTTTACTCAAATTTTAAAGACACTTTTGCGGCGTTTCTTGAACAAACGCCACTACTGCTTCCCACAGTTGCGGCGTTTAACCCCTAAAACGCCACTAAAAGTTTAACTATTCGAAAACGGCGCCGTTTTGTAAATTTTAGATTTTTTGTCATTTTTTGTTTTTTATTTTATTTCTTATGTATTTGGTCCTAAATATATCCATCCATATAAAATATATCAAACTATTTTTTAACTTATTAAACTTAATTCTATTTAAAATAATATTTAAATATATCAATTGGTACTTTAAATTGATTTTTTAAAATATTATTTAAAGAAATTAATCTAAACTAACCTAAAACCCTTATCCGACCCCAAACCCTAAACCCTAAATTCTAAACCACTAACCCTTAGCCAGTAACTCAGAACCCTAAACCCCTAACCCTTATATCCCAAACCTTAAATCCATACCCCTAATCCTTAAAATAGCACGGCCATCCAAAATAATCCCTAAATCTTTAATAATCATAAAATAGTTATAATTGATTAAACAATAATTAATAGTAAAAACTTTTGTAATATTATCTTTATAATATTTATTTTTTGTATAAAGTTTGAAATTTATAATATTTAATTTTATTGATAAATAAATAAATTTAAACTATATACTCATAATTTCAATATATTAAATTTATTATTATATATTTTAGAAATATATAAGAACATATTTAATATAAAAATTAATAAAAATAATTAATCTAAACTTAAACTCTAACATAATCGTTGAAACCCTAAACCCCAAATTCATAACCCCTTAACCCTTTACCCCCTAAATCCCTAACCCCTAAAGCATAACCCTTAACCCCTATCCCCCTAACCCCTAAACATTAAATTTTCAATTACACAAACAAACGGTGACGTTTTCACAAAATTGTAGACATATTTGCGGCGTTTTCTCGGAAAACGCCAGTAATAGAGTACATCATTCAACTGAAACGACGCCGTTCTGATAGAGTTTCAAGAATATTAGCGGCGCTTACCTATAAAACGCCACAATAGAAACTGATTCCCTAACACGTAATGACGTCGTATATTGCAATATTTGTGGCGTTTTTGACTAAAACGCCGGTAAAGGCTACCTTTTGCGGCGTTTTTATATAGAAGCGCCGCTAAATTTCCCTTTTTTTTGTGTCTTACATTTAAATAATTAATTACATATTTATTTAACAAATACATAATTACCTACTTATTTATTTGTTTATTTATTTATACCAAGATTATTTTGGTCATATATATACAAATTAAATAATTAATAACTATATATATATATCCATATATATCAAAAATATCAAATGGCCGTTAAATATTTGGGTTAAATGTTTTTAAATATACAAGATAATTAATTGTATCAGTTAACAAGTCTCAAATTATAAATTATCAATCGACATGCATAAAGTGATCATGATCTACCTATTATAATATTCAATATATTAAGTTTATTCTGGATCTATTTTACAAATATATAAGAATGTATATATTTACCATAAAAAATAATCAAAAACAAATCTAAATTAAACCCTAACATGACCGTTGAAACCCTAAATCTCAAACCCCTAAACCTCTAACCCCTAAATTAACCTTAAATCCCAAACCTTAAATCTATACCCCGTACTCCTTAAAATACCGTCCATAAAAAAATTCCTTAAATCTTTAATATATATAATCATAAAATATAGTCAATAATTAATTGTTAATATATATATATATATATTTTGTATAAATTGGTGTATTATATTAATTCCTTTGATTTATTTAGTTGAACAATACTACCAAAATTTATTACTCTTATGAAAAGTTAATTCTATTTTTAATTTATTCTTTACAATACAACAATTTAAGTTTTATTATATTTTATTTTATTCATAATTTAATATATTTTCTCTCGTAAAGTAGTTTAAATCAACTGTAATTGAAAATTAGTAATAAATAGTTAGTTATTATATATATACGACTTCTCTTTAATAAAAACTTTTATATTAATCAATATTATTTGTTAATTATAATTTAAATGTAAATTGTACCACTATATAATAAATAGAACAAAATATTAATTATTTCAACTTATAAGATTTTTGTTACTATTAGCGGCGCTTTGGCAAAAACGCCGCTAAAGGTAAATACATTAGCGGCGCTTAGCTACAAACGCCGCTGAAGACAAGAGAATTAGTGGCGCTCAGTTAAAAACGCCGCTAAAGATCCGAGCATTAGCGGCGCTTATATAAAAACGCCGCCAAAGGCCAGAGCATTAGCGGCGTTCAGATAAAAACGCCGCTAAAGACCCGAGCATTAGCGGCGCTTAGATAAAAACGCCGCTAAAGGTTTAAAAAATTGCAAAAAACGACGTCGTTGTTCTTAGGTTTTTTGTGGCGCTTTATATAAAACGCCGCTAATTCCTATTTTTAGCGGCGCTTCCGGAAAATTGCCGCTGATGCTCTACCTTTAGCGGCGCTTTGGCTAAATCGCCGCTAATGCTCGATTTTTTGTGGTGCTTTTGTTCCAAATGCCGCAAAAAGTGCCGCTAAAAGCCTATTCTGGTGTAGTGTCTCGACCTCACGGTCTAGACCAGATTGGGGTAAGATGTTCATGGATAGGAAATACCAATTTTGGGTTCATTCCCACCTATATGACTTTCTAGGTCGTCAAGCCTAGGGTTTAAGTTCTTCCTATCCCAACCAACTGATCTGCTAAGAAACCTTACATAGAAGTTAATTACTCCCACGTCCACTTGTTAATCTGCCGTTAAAGGATTAGTTCCCATTGGATGAAATAAACATCATAAACTTGATTGAAAGAATAAACATAAATAATAAATCAAGAATATAGTTTAAGAAAAATTCTAATATATATTGATAATCGTACGAACAGCAATCCACGAAGAGTTGATGAATCCACAAATCGAGTTTCACGACGAATGAAAATAAAAACTAGAATTGAATTGCAAATGAAAATAAACCTAAATATAAAATAGCTAAAGAGAAACTGAAAATAAAGTTAATTGAAATCCGTAACCTAAAACTTGAATAAAAATTGTTTATGAATTGTCTAGAGCTATCTACTTATAGGCTTAGGGTCGTCCACTGACCTAATTCGGTTGGCGATTTTGCATTAAAGTTTGTTGTACAGACTAAAATGCGCTTAGTTTATTAATTCCTCTCATCAAGGTAGTGTCGCAACACCCTCTGGCATGTGTCACAACACTGATGGCTTCAGTTGTCATAACTATCTCTTACTTAGGGTTCTATTCAATCAACTAATCATTAACATCCAGATTGGGTAAGGTGTTCATGGATAGGCAATACAAAATTTTGGGTTCATCCCCACCTATGTGACTTTCAAGGGTCGTTAAGCCTAAGGTTTAAGTTCTTCCTATCCCAACCAGCTGATCCGCTAAAAAGCCATACATAGAAGTTAATCACTCCCACGCCTACTCGCTAATCTCTCATTAAAGAATTAGTTCCCCATGGGTCTAATAAACATCATAAACTTGATTAAAAGGATAAACATAAATAATAGATCAAAAATAGAGGTTAAGAAGAATCTTGATATATATTGATAATTCTGCGATTAACAATCCATGAATAGTTGATGAATCCGCAAACCGAGTCCACGATGAATGAAAATAAAAACTAGAATATAATTACAAATGAAAATAAACCTAAGTAGAAAATAGCTAAAGAGAAATTGAAAATAAATCTAATTGAAATTCGTAACCTAAAACTTGAATAAAAATTATTTATGAAGTGTTTAGAGCTATCTATTTATAGGCTTAGGGTTGGCTGAGGTCTATTGACTTAATTTGACTGACGGTTTTGCATTAAAGTTTTTTGTGCGAACCAAAATGCCTTTGGTTTATTAATTCCTCTCATCAAGGAGGTGTCGCGACACTGAATGCAGTTTACAAGCTGAGGCTTGATTATAGGGCTGTGTCGCGACACCCTTTGGCTATGTTGTGACACTGAAGGCAGTTTGCTCCTTTTGAGTGCTCTGGTCATAATGTTGCGACATCGACACTTCGTGTTACAACACCATAACCAATCTCGTGTTTTATGCCTCCGAATGATGTCTTGCATACTCACCGAATACGTTAGCCTTCCTTTAGGCTATTTTGGCCCCCTAAGGTAATATAAATGGCTCAAATTACACTTATTATTATTTATAGACTAAAAGTGAAAATTAAGTAAAAACATAACTGAATTGCTTTTATATGAGATCTTTAAGTACAGAAAATGGTTTAATATGCTACAAGAAATTGCGATAGATCAATTTATCAAGTTATTATAAGTTAAACAATTACTAATCTAATCGAGTTGGAAATTATTATTGCAAAATCAAATATAAATTGTTTATAAACTAAATTTAAACTATCAATTAAACAAACTAAGTTAAACTTTCTTATTGTGGTTTTAGATAATATAATTGATAAAATGATGGTCGATTGATTAATCGATTGCCAATTAAACTAATGAACCTATACTGATTATATTGTTAGTCATACTTAGCTAGGAATCTCCTCTCGGTCTCATCATGGACTAAAAGATACCACCTAAGATCTTCTCTTGGTCTTACCTAGGCATATAGATTTCCTCTCAATCTCACTATTCGACACACTTATATTGAACTATCTAATGATAAACTCTCTTCTCGTTCTCGTTTATCTAGATTTTCCACTAGAGGCGACAAGTCTAGTATATTAAGCATTTCGATATAATTGAACAATCAAATAATCAATAATAAACATTAAATTAAACTAAAAATAACCAATCAACCAACCATCAACCAACTTAGCACATAATGAAATTTAAATTTCAAAAAATATTTTATCTAACACATGGTAGGCATAAAATAAAAGTAAATAGTTTGAGAAAATACTCATTTAATTAATGGAAATCCAATTAAACACAAGAGTTTGTTAATATCTTTATTAATATAACCTTCAAGAAGGAGGAAGAAATAAAACAACAAAAATAAAATCTATCCTAAAAAGAAAATAGAAAACCTAATTGAAAAATTAAAAGAACAAAAAAGAAGAAGAAAGGAAACCTAACCTAAAAATTATGAAAACTAAAGAAAAATATTTAGCCACCAAAATCTATCATCAAATGCTTATAAAGTAGTATTTATAGTTTACTAAAATTTTACCTAACATTGACAATTATTCCCTTAAATGAAAAAAATGACTTAAGCTTATTTTGACACAAAATTGTCTCTGCAGTTTTTCACTCATCAGGAAATAGTGTCGCGACACCCTCAACAATGGTGCACTAGTGGCTCTAGGGGGTCTCGGTGTTGCGACACCATGGTGATTACCTCAATTTCTTCATTTTAACATCTTCAGGGGTATCACGACCTTGGAGACCCAATGTCGCAACTTCGGGCTCGGTGTCGTGACTCTTTTAGTAGTAGGCTCCAAGTTGATTTCTCGTTGAAGTTTTGTATCCTTGAGGTGATGGAGGGTTAGTGTCACGACATCATAGAATCAATGTTGCGACACCCACGTTAGATGCAGTTTTCCTCAAGGTTTGGTCGTCTTTGTCTCCCTACACAAGCTCAAATTAAATATTAGACTCTCAATGGCGTATTTTTGCCAATTTGGGTCTCAAAAGGCACAAAACTAAGCAAAAACGTTTACTAATGATAAAATGAAAAAGAGACAAAAACATATAAAAGAAACTTAAATTGCTTGAGAATAAGCTCCTCGGGTGTTTTTGAGAGCCTAATTTGATGTACCAAATTATGGCAAATCACTAGCGTCGTTCAGTTCCAGGCAATGCATAATATCATGGTAAATTTGTGGAACTCTCTTGGGGGAGTGGCTATTTTGGATCTCGAAGAAAAATGTCATTTGTTCAATTTTTCCTATGAAGTTGATTTGGATCGGATAAATGTCGGATCTTCTTAGAGTTTTAACAATCATCTTCTAGTCTTTCATCAATTTGTTAAGAATGAAGATCTACTTAGAGCTCTTCTATTTTTTATGGATTTTTGGTACAAATTCATGATTTACCTCATAGTTTAGTGTTACAAAGTATGGTCATACAATTTGGGAACTTCATTGGCCAGTTCTGAGAGTATGATACTAAAAATTTAGTGAGGGGAGAAGGGGTTTATGCGTATTAAAGTTTGTATTGATGTTCGTAATATTTTGAAATTAAAAAAGACAATTTCTCTACCAAACGAGTGTATGTCTATGCTTGATTTGCTTATGAGAAACTGTTGATTTGCTTATGAGAAACTTACATCTTTTGTTTTCTTTGTCACCTACTTGGTCATAACAAGAGCTTCTATCCACAACAGATCACTATCGGTAGCAAGGAAGTGCAATTCGATTAGGATGTTTCCCTCTAGGTTAATCCCAAGTAGGCTACCCTGCAAGCTAGTATTTGGCTAAAAGACGAAAGTAATCAAATTATCCCTAAAAATGAAGAGATGGGGCGTCATATGAGTATTGATAAGTGGGATTTGTGTGATTCTAATTTTTTAAAAGGGAATAAGCCTAAATCTTAGGCTTAATCTGAGTGGTGTAGTTTATGGGGAAAAATTGATCATCACCATTGCTGGCGGGTCAGACTCTATAAGGGTTGATACTGAAGGGAACCTTTTTGATTTGGGTGACGAGAAAAAGTGGATAAGAATGGGTTATCAAGTTCCACATGCTTCTTATTCTGGGGATTCATTTGGGACTGTGAAGGAGTATGCATCTATTCAAAATGTTATATCAGCAGAATTTGTGAGGCAGGGTCGCCACTCATAATGAAAACCTTAAGTTGGAACGTCCAGGGGCTGGGGAACCAATAAGCCGTTTGTCATTTGCAGAACATATTGCAACTATACACTCCTCAAGTTGTCTTTTTCATTAAAAAAAAATTAAATGTAGAAAGAATCAGTGGAATTCGAAGGCGTTGTGGGTTTATTCATTGTTTTGATGTGGCAATGCATGGATCAAAGGGTGGTTTATCGATAGAATGGAATGATGGATGTAACGTAACTATACAAAGTCACTCGTTAAGTCACATTGAATTGGATATTTTTTGGATGATATAGAGGGATTTTAGGGGAGATTAACTAGATTTTATAGCTCCATCGGAAGGTAGAATAATGTCTTCTTCATGGCAATTATTGTGCCAGTTGGATCAATCATATAATCAACCTTGGTTGGTCAAAAGTGATTTTAAAGCAGTAGCTCTCTTTTGAGAAATAAGATGGTTGAATTAGGGAAGAAAGGCAGATGAAGGACTTTTATACTATGTTGGAAGACTATGACCTTATTGACCTTGGTTTTAGAGGAAGATGATTTACATGGGAAAAAAGGAGTTTGCCAGAAACAAAATTCAGGAAAGGGTTGGGTAGAGCATTAGCAAACTCAGGTTGGTGGGGTCAATTCCCAAGTTATTATGTCAAACATCTACCCCATCTATTATTTGATCACTGCCCTATTTTGATTTATACTGGTGGCTTGGGGCGCAAGCATGGTAATCGAAACAAAAATAGACCATTTAGATTTGGGGCAGCTTGGGCTCCTGATGACGAGTGTAAAACGGTTATTCGTCAAATCTGAAAGTTGCTTTGGGGGATATTATGAAATGGATTCATAAATTGGGATTGGGGCTTGTTGATTGGAACCGACAGAGAATGAATGCGAAACAATGCAAGTCGGTTTCCTTGTAGGATTGATTGCATGAGTTGTCTGAGGAACCAACCACTAATGATGTGTTAGCAAAATTATCAAAGTTTAGTTGGTTATGTGTTTAGATGCGGGCAAAGAAGAGAATTTTTAGGAGCAGAGGGCTCGAGCAAATTGGTTGAAGCAGGAAGACAGTCGACTCCTAACTAATCTCATTACAAGAATCAACTTGAACAATGCTCAAGCAAACCGAGCGTACTATACATTGGCGGTGACTTGCGTATGACATGGTCTTAAAGGCAATTAAGTCTCCTATAGCTTTCTCATACACTTGGCAAGATCTTCGTGCTCAGCCAAAACTCTTGGGCGTACTATTCCTTAGGCGTACTCTTTCTTGTGCACATTCTTTCTTCACTTGAAGATACCTTGTAATTAAATCCTTAGATACTGCCAATGGGCAGATACTTTAATGCTAGTATTCCTCAATACTCTAACTCGCTAGCAAGTCAGCAGGATGATAGATTATGATACCATAGTGCGCCAAAATAGTTAACATACATACCTCACTCACCTTTTTAGATTCGTCGTTTTTGGGGTGTGACACATTTCAATTAAGGTGGAGACTCGTTGAGGTTGATTGAAAATGTTGGAAGTAAGAAAATAAGGAAAGGAGTTATCTTATATATGAAGAGAAATCCCTCATTGCTAAGGAAGTAAAGGATAAGGGGTTTCCAAGTCTATATAAGGAACAAAAGTCCTTAGTTTACGTAAGCACCAAGTTGAGTATTGAGCATTGTATTTGACTTTTTCAAATCCATCTTTTTCTTTTACTTGAGAGTATTTTCTCTTGTTTTAGAGTGTTTGGGAGGTGTAGTTAAATATTTGCTTTGGAAGGACGGGTGTACTTGGGCTTTTGGGATTGATAAAATAGCTTGTGTGTTGTAATAATTTTCATAGAGTGATTTAGTTTTGGTTATCTTTGAAAACGGTCATGCTTTTTCTCCAATTTTGAGCTTTTCATGTAAATTCTTGTATGCTTAGCTATTGTATTTATTCCAAGTTTATTTTTCTATTTCAGCATTGGAATATCTCAAAATGCCGAAGTAAGGGTTCGTTCTAACAAAAACACTTCAAATAAATTATTTTTACCAAAAAACGTTTACATAGTTATCGTATGTTCCATTTCAGCCATCTCATCTGCAAATGGCACTAACTTTGATCAACCTTGTATATATCCTTAGTCTCAAATAATTTTATGGGTTATAAACATTATTAAATTGGTCAAGCCTGGCCTCCTTGTAGCGTTGTTGGAAACGTGGAATGTATATACAATTTTACAATTTTCCTTTTATATGCAAAGTTACTATTCATGAAGCGAAAGAGCCAAAGTGGAAAAATTGATGGTGCCAATTAGTAAACGACCCTTGATGATATCTCCCATTTCATGTTGATGCATTGTTTTGTGTTGTATTGTACATGGAGGGAATGTCTCTCTCCGATGAGTGTGCACCGATTATAACCTTGAGTTCACGTAAGTGTCCCCTAGGCCTATCTTTGCATAAAGGGAGGAGTCCAGGTCCAGGGCCACGCTGAGCTGTTAACAGAACCTAACAAGAGGGAGTAATGGAAGATTTGGATCAGGGCAGTCAGTTAACAAGGTTAGTTGAGTGAGAGTTCACACCATATGTGCGAGAGTGATTGGGTGGACTTCATCATTGTTGTACCTGTGATTGAGTAATGGATTCAACCCCGACTTAATCATTGTTGTACTTGTAATTTAGTAATGGATTTAGCCCCACAAACGTTGGTTTATATATTAATTTAATTTAAATTTAAGTAAGCTAATAAATACCCATTGCTTTAATAGAGAAAGTTTAATTTTAAATTGGTTAGAATATGCTCCTATTTTATTTTTAGGAGTTTAATTCTAAATTTTTCTATTAATTATGCTGACATGGATTTTATGAAAAAATACTTACTTGGCATTTGATGTATCATTTAAAATTTAAATTAGAAAAGAAAAAAATTAACAAAAAATGCCAAAAAGTAAAAGTTTCGTAATTTTTTCATTAAAAAAACATCCCAAATCTAAGATACTCCATCTTCTTCTTCTCTAATGCTAACCTTACAGAAAAAACTTTGAAATTTTACAAGAAAGACCTTAAATCCAGTCGTATTTTATGGTTTTTAAGTGAAATCCCTAACTCATTTCCAATCCTTACTATTGAAATTTAAACCCAATCTAAAACCTAACCCATTGCATAAAATTTTGAATCTGGAAGCTAATCCGAACTTAACCTCCAGTGGTCTCTAAATCTCAATCTTGCAATCTTTTTGTTGTTTTGTAAAATGGAAACCTGTTTGCATCTGGGATTGCAAAGAAAAAGAAAAGAAAAGAAAAAGATAGGTGTGTGTTTATATATATATAATGTTTATCAAACTTTATTGCTTGAATTTGATAGTTTATGTGAGTGTGGGTGTTTATTTATATTTTGGTGTTTATATACAATTTATGTGTATATAATTTATGCAGTTGTTCATATATATTTTAAGTATATATAATGGGTTAGGGTTTCGATAAAACCTATAAAATACGAAATGGGTTTAACATTTCAAATAATGTCTTTTTAAGATTAGTTACAAAGAAGAAGTTGATAAAAAGTTTCTACTTTCTGTACAAAAGTAGAAATACTAATAGTAAATTTTAACCTTTAATATATTAATGAAAATTACATATTTAAATAAGATATAATTATTAATTTAAAGAGTTTAAAATTATTTACGTTGTTGAGTTCTTTTAAAAAATTCACACATATATATATATATATATATATATCAAAAGAATAATAAATGATATATGGAAATGAATGTTGGAACAGTCTTTTCCAAGAAGCTTACACTTTTAGATAAAAAAAAAAAATTGGAGGCTGATGGAAGTATTATTAGCCAAGTCATTGCCATTAACTTTTCTTCTCGGAACCTTCTTTATATTAGTTGTAACCCACATGTTTTTTTAGGGCAAACTACACCCATGGTCACTTTTGTTTACCTTAGGTTACGTTTTAGTCACTTATGTTTGAAATGTTACGTTTTAGTCATTTACGTTATCATGTTGCAACATTTTAGTCATTGAGCCATTAATAAATCGTTAATGGTGTAACGGTGGTGACGTGTACGTTAAATCATCATTTCAAACAAAATTTTAGGTTAAATTATACAATTGATCCCCATATTTTTTTTCGTTTTAAGTAATTTATTTATTTTTATTTTATGTTATTTAAACTTTCCTCTTTTTTTCCATTCTCTTTTGTTTGTCCCTTTGTTTTCATATCTTTCCCATTTCTTTTAACATATTAGGAAGTCGAATTGGCAGCAAAAAAAGAAGTAGGAAATCGACTATCATCATTTGCCTATAACCAAAACCCATAAACTCATACCATACTTCTTTCTTCACTACCAATTCGACTTCCTGGTATGTTAAAATAAATAAAGAAGGTAGGAAAACAGAGGGAGAAGCAGAAGAGAATGGAAAATAAAGAAAATAAAGAATGAAAGTTAAAAGAACATAAAAGAATTAAATTGCTCAAAACGAAAAATTATGGGACCAATTGTATAATTTAACCTAAATTTTTTGTTTGAAATGATAATTTAACGTGCCACGTCAGCTTACCATTACACCATTAACGACAATTAACGGCTCAGTGACTAAAATGTTACAACACAATAATGTAAGTGACTAAAACGTAACATTTCAAACATAAGTGACTGAAATGTAACCTAAGGTAAACAAAAGTGACCATGGGTGTAGTTTACCCTGTTTTTTTATGGCCTCCTCATTTAATAAACATATCCGGGATTTTTCTTTTTATTGTTACATTAAAACATACTTATCATTACTGTTACTCTTTTCTGAATTTAATTTGTATGGCATTTAGAATATCTTTTTTTTTTATCGAAACATTTAGAATATCTTGATCTGTCTCATCATCACTTACACATATGTCCCCCGAGAATCTTGCCTGAATTGTTGTAAATCTATAATATGTCTTGTAATCAATCATCACTTTGCCTATTCACAACTGTATCCACAACAAAGTTCTTATGACTCTCTAACGGTAAGTAGGTCCCTCTTTGATTAATTTTTGTTCTTTTCACTTTCACACTTACCTAAGATTATATGTTTTAAACCCATAATTGAATGTTTTAGACCCATGTCTGCCTTAGCTACAATCATAAACTCTTAAGCTGGAGCCGAAGCAGATGATCTTGATAAATGTCCCGATGGCCATGATGGTGACATCCGGCCTGAGGCGATTTTTTAAGGGTTTGTTTCGTTTTTTTTCTCATTTTTTTAAAATATTTATGAATTTTACTCTGTTGGAATTGCACCAGATTCTCTCGTATTTTTCGTGAGTATAACCATGAATATAGGTCGGATCTACTTGGTCTTTTAGAAACAAGAGTCAATGGTGGCAGAGCAGATTCAATCATCGCCAAGGTCGGGTTTTAGTTTTCTCATCGAGTTGAGGCTATCGGATTTTCAGGTGGCATTTGGATTGGGTGTAGAGATTCGCTTGGTGTCGAGGTTTTAAAAGCCATCCCTGATTCATCCTCCTAAAGATTTCAGGTAATTTTTTTAGAAGGCCTTTCTTGGTTACTTTCGTCTATGGAAGTCCTGATAGTCGGAAACGAAGACATATCTGGGAAGCTTTTAAAAATTTTGTTCCAAGAGATGGGACCCCATGGCTAGCAATTGGTGATTTTAACACCATACTTTCTCCCAGTGAAAAAAGAAAGGAGGGAAAGCCTTAGGGAGAAGGTGCCTTCTGTTTGGAGAATTTATAGACTCTTTTGAGTTGCTTGACTTGGGTTTTCAGGATCACAATTTACTTGGCAAAGATCTAAAGTGTTTGAGAGGTTGGATAAGGTTATTTGCAATTTTTCATGGAACTCACCTTTACCTCACGCCACGGTAACTCACTTGCCTAAACTAAAATCCAATCACCGACCTCTTTGCTTTGATCTTCGGCCTAATTTTCACTCTAGCAAGAGGTGTCCTTTTAGATTCCTAGCGGGTTAGGTTGAACACCCGGCCTTTTCAAACTTTGTTAAAGAGAATTGGAGTATCTATGGTAGCATGTCGACGATGCACTCTAATTTTAAAACAAAGTGAGACGATGGAATAAAAATATGAATGGCCACATTACTATTCACAAGAATCATCTAGTTTGCAAGCTTAATAACATCTAGTTTGCTTTTGATACTACTAATTCGACCTATCTTCACCAGTTGGAAATGAAGGTCATAGGAGAGTTGGATAATGTCTTACATCATGAGGAGCTTTTGTGCTGCCAAAAAGCAAGGTGTAATTGGTTGCTTTTATGGGATCGCAACACCAATTCTTTTCACTTGCGCACCTTGTAAAGAAGAAAACAGAACATAATTGCGGCCTTAAAAAATTATTTAGGGGAATGGATTCTTGATGAAGAAAGATTGAAGACAGAGGCGATCAATTTCTTTGCGAATTTATATGAGGAACACCCGGGGCTGATACATGCTTTACCACCTAGTGCGTTCCCACGCCTTAATGATTTGGACATTTCTTTGTTAAACAAATTGATATCTAATGAGGAAATTAAGGTTGTGCCTTTTGATGTGGCTCCTTTAAAAGCGCCAGGCAGTGATGGGTATCATGCTTTTTTCTATCAGAGCCAGTGGATCATGTTTAAGTTTCCGTTTGGGTTAAAAAAGTTTTCTCTAGAGACAATATTGATCCTAATTTTAATAATTGGATCATTGTGCTTATCCCTAAACAACATAACCCGAAATGTTTCTCATTTTTGCCCAATCAGCCTTTGCTCTGTCCTCTACAAGTTAGTCATGAAGATCATTGCGAATCATTTCAAAGTAGTCTTTCCGTGAATCATAGTCCCGAGCAGGCTGACTTTGTAGCAGGAAAAAATATCACAAATAATGTTATAATAACATAGGAGGTTATGCATTCCATGAGAAGCAAATACAAGAATAAGAGATGGATGACTATTAAGATTGATTTAAAGAAACTGTATAATAGAGTTTATTGGGATTTCATAGAAGCATCTCTTCAGGCTGCAGGTATTCCTTCTTTTCCCAATAATGTTATTATGTTAGCTATTTCGACATCTACCATGCAGGTTCTATAGAATGGGGTTCCAACCCAGAAGTTTCTCAAAGGGGGTAGACGGAGTTACAAGGAATCACATAAGTAAATTATTTGGTTTCTAGGAGGTGAGCAATTTAGGTCCTTACTTGGGAGTTAACTTTTTTCCATGATAATGTCACCAATAATACACAACGTTTTGTTGTGGATAAAGTTCGATGCAAACTTTCTAGTTGGGTGATAGTATTAGAAAAATGTTTTCTCCCTACTCATTGGTTAATTTGTCCCCATTTAGTTATCTTTAGCACATATTTTAGCATTTTTAGTTCAGTAAATTGCATTTTATAACTTAGTGGATCTTGGCCTATTTATCCTTAATTTTGTCATGTTTTGGTACCGACGTCGCTGTATGAGTATTTTTAGATTGCGCCCAGAATTGTCGCCGCACCTGACAGATGTCCAGATAAAAACAAAAATGTGTGAGCTGTCCAATCTGGTATAACCAACTTGTATGTACAGAGGCAGCATGATTCTGATGAAATGACACCTGTGCTATTTGGAAGAAGATAATTATTCACATGAAAAGAAAAAAAAAGGAAGGCTTTTTGGGGGGTATTATCTTCTTCAACCTATCTTTTGAAGCTTTTCAGCTATGGCGACTTAAGTCTCCTATGGGTAAACTGACTTCAAAAGGATGTAGATTAACTCCTGACAAGGATCATTGAGTACGACACAAGAGGTAATGGAGAGATTCAAGTCAAGATTGTCTAGGAATAGTATTCTCCACTTGTTTCTTTTATATTTCTTTTCTAAACGATGATGATTACTTTCTATTCCATGTTTGTTCGGAAGTACATATGATTTCTAGGTTAAATTTTATTTTATTTAATCTTGCTTCTACTATTTAATCTTTGGGTTTGAATGTTTTTAGCATGGAAATGTTATTGCGGTCACTGACACTAGAAAGTGCAACGATAGTTCAAGCTAACAAGCATGGCAACGGAAGTTGCTTGAGGATTAGAGGAATTTAATCCACTTGTTCTTAATAGTGTTCTATTGCCATCATCGGAAGGTGTGGTTAATGTGCATGTTTAAGTCTTAGATTAAATATAGAAGTTAAGCTTGATAAGATATTTATTGCAATTTAATGCATCAACAATCACCTATCCTTTTATACCTTGTGAGCACTTAGTATTCTGTTGAATATTCATGTTGGGGATCCTAGTTTATCATTATCATATTTTATCTTATTGTTTTCAAGTTATTGTTTCGACAACTACTCTCACAATTTATCTCATTTTTATCTATTTATTGCACTGACATTGATAAACAAAAGACAACCATCCTCGTGGGATCGATATCTGAAAAAATCATATCTATCTACTATACTTGTATCGAAGTGTTTGCTTGCACATTATTATTGTGACGTTAACAGCCGATCATTAGAATGTTAAACAACTCTCTCTAGTTGGTAGGGTGACTTTGGCTCAATCTGTTTTGCTTGCAATTCCAAATTTCTTCATGTAGTCAATGATGATACCAAAAGGTTTATGTGAAAAGATTGAGCAGATAGTCAGAATATTTATCTGGGGTTCATATAACTGGGCGAGAAAGATTACTTTAGTGAGTTCGGATTCTGTGTGTTAACCCAAAACACATGCTGGCCTCAGTTTGAAACACTTAAAAGACCAGAATACTTCTTTCATGATGAAGGTTGGTTTCAATATTATGACCAATTCTAATGCCATTTGGGTTAGGGTCATCATATCGAAGTATGGAGTTCAAGGTGGATTACCTGAGTCTCTATGGAATGGGCGCTACTCCTTTTTATGGAGATCCCTCACAAAGGTATGACCTCTTATTTGGGAAATTTTAATGTGGTCAATAGGGGATGGGAAGTGCATAAATTGTTAGCGAGATCCTTGGATTCCAAATGTCGGCCCTTGTATAAGCAGAGCCTTTCTTGAACTAACCTTGATTTGAATTGTCCTCTTAGTTACATGGTTACAGAGGACTGCTCTTGGAACTTAGACTTCTTCAGATTTTGGGTTAATGAAGATATCATCAACAAAATTGTGGGGATCCCACCTTCTCATTCTTTAGCTGGACCCGATAGGATCATTTGGGGGCACTTTGACAGGATCTTTTTCTCTCAAAAATGCATATGCTAAGCTTAGGGAAGGATCTTGAAATTCAAAAGAACCCATTTGGAAGTTACCGTGGAAATTCCAAGGCCATCAATGTGTCATATACTTTTTGTGGCGTGCTCTTAATGAACGCTTACTAGAAAACACAAAAAAAGGTGATGAGAGGTATAGGAAATGATAGTACTTGTGTGGTCTGTGGATTTGGTGTCGAGGATGGATTAGATGTCCTAAGGGATTGCCCTACGACTAAAGAAATATGGAACAAGCTCACCCCTAAAGATAAGCTCTAACTTTTACTATAAATCTCTTTATGAATGGATGATAGAAAACCTTCTTAATTAATGTTTTTTTGTTTGTTTGAAAGGAGTTGATTGGCTGTGCCTTCTTGGAATGATCTCTTGGCGTATTTGGAAGAATCGTAACCTCTATATTTTCCAGGGCTCCTCATGGAATATTGATGAAATCATTAAGGTTTCTGTTAGTTGGGCAAATCAGTTTACTTTTGCTTCCAAATCCTTTAGGTATGGCTCACGACATCTCGCTACGAGACTGGTTCCATCAAAGAATTTAATTCACTTGACTACAGATGGTTAGGTTAGAATTGATGACGACTTTGCTACTGCTGGAGGATTTGTATGTGATCACAATGGGGAGTGGATCTTCGGTTTTAATAGATATTTAGGAATGTGCACGGTTGTTGATGCCGAACTCTGGGGTATCCTAGATGGTTTGAAGCTTACTCTGTAATGGGGCTATGATAGTGTTCTAATACGGATGAATAGTCTTGAAATGGTTCATGAAATTAAAGGCATATAGTTGTAAGATTCTAATTCGGCTCTTTTCAGGAGAATTCTCCAGCTATTGGACTCAGTAAGACACTGGAAAATTTAACATATCCCTCACAAGGAGAATAAAATGGCAGATGGACTTGTCAAGATAGTTCGTGATAGAAGATTAGGTCCTAGACTGTTTGAAGATTCTCTCTTAGAGAAATTAGCTTAAGTAGTTTTGTGTAATCAGTTTCTTTTCACCAATTTTTTTTTCTACTTTTCAATCTTAAGCAGGTGTTAAATAACAATGATGGTAAATTTTTTATACAAATTTATTAAACCATACATAGGCACATACATAAAAGTTCAAAAGCTCAGAAAAATAAGGTAAACAAGCCTAGTCTAAACTTAAGGGAAATAAACCCTAGACATCAGAACGACTTTAATTGCCGTTGCCTAAAGTAGGGAAGTAAGAAGTGTGATCAGAAAAGCCCATACAATAATACAAACAAAATTGTTGTATCCGTGTCTAGCAAATTTACAACTACAATTTAAATTCATTGTAGGGTAACTAAAGGCAGGTGTTTTTTTTTTCATTGATTACTTCCAACTCTTTAACCCTTTTATGGTTAAATTCTATTTTGACATAAAAATGGTTAAATTCTAACATTAGTTCCTATGCTATATGTAAGTTGTTGATTTAGTCCTTATACTTTAATTTAGTTGTTTTAGTCCTTGCACTATTTCAGTTTTAAAATTACATTCCTTACGAAATGGTAGTTATTAAATTCATTAAGTTATGTTATTTTTAAAATTTGATGCAACAAACATATTACCATATGTATAATCTTGTGTTAACTTGTTATTTTCACATATTACTCACAAAAAGAAAAAAAAAAAAAAAGAAGAAGACAGTTAATGAATTTAACTATTTTCATTTCCATCAAGACGCAATTTTGAAATTCAAAAGTATAGGGACTAAAATAATCCAATTGGAGAATATGAAATAAATCTACAAATTTATGTATAGTGCAAGATTAATAGAAAATTTTAACCTGCCTAATTTAATTGCAACTATTTGGGCCAAGACTAAAATATCAATACTTGATAAGTACAAAGACTAAAATTAAACAATTCGAAAAATATAAAGACTAAATTTGATCAAATTAAAGTACAAGGATTAGATACACAACTTACACATAAAAACAAAATTTAACCTTAATATAAAACTCTTATGTCCCTGACCCATGAGGCAATGATTATATAGTTTCTGGTTCTCGTTCATTTGTCTTAAGGGGTGTTTCCAAGGGGATTCTTCTTCTGCTATTATCATTGTTGTTATGAATCACAACTCAAGCCTCAAATGAAGGATTGGTTTAAAAAATTTCTCATATACAATTTAGAATCCTTCCATGGATTATTAAGAAAATTTCCTTGGTGTAATATTACGGATGGGGCAGGTTAGAAGCTTTGTATTTCATTTGTGAAATAATTAGATGGTGAGGAAACCTGTAAATCTACCTTGAATTACAAGTAGCTATATTTCTTTAGTTTATGCAAGAGCATGAACATGTTCCAGTTGTAAGAATTTTTAGTGGTTATGTCTTTTGGATCCATTGGAGTTGAGAAATGTAAACAAAGCTCAGATTGATAGCCCAATCTAAAGCCTAAAAGCCCTGACAAATTTCTTATGGCACATTCAACCATGGAAACGAAGCGGCTGACACCTTTAATCACTTTCACCATTAACATCCAAATAAAGAGGACAACATACGACTTCTTTTAGATTTTATGTGTCCTGAGGTTGATTTCGATGAAATAAAAACTAATAGTGAAATTAATTAATATAATAATAAAATTAAATATCATAATGATAAGATTAAAATCAATTGTGGAAATTGTGTTTGATAGTGTCGTGGTAAAATGAAAATAAGACATAATCATAAAAGATTTAGTTAAAAATGAGTATATAATAAAATAATAAAATAAAATAATACTAAGTAAATTTATCTCATACTCCATCTATAGGTTGTTTTTAAAGATTCTATAAGTCAGTTTAGAGTGTGACAATTGTTTTATATGTTGTAATAAAATAAATAAATAAAGTATATAAATAAATGTGAAACTTTTCATACCCCAATCCATTTGTGGGGACCTAAAAACTCCACAACCGGCGCTTCAAATAATTTTCTTAAATGATATTTGAAAATGAAATAATATTTAGTATACTACTAGTGAAGTTTTTAAACTCTACAAGTAAGATCAAGGGTTGATAAGTGTCCTCTAGAGTTAGAGTAAAATATTAATATATATATATATATATTAAAAAAGATTAACATTACAATTTTAAGATTGTTT